>NC_137823.1:16942845-17017845 GCF_963921795.1 Nannobrachium achirus | reverse complement strand
CGTTGCAAGGCTGTCCAGGCGGGTGCCCTGTCAGGGGCGTCACACCAAATTCTGGGCCCTGGGTACAAGGATTCACTGCGGGCCCCCCATGAATGTTAACTATTGAAAAATCATGAAAATGTGTGCCAAGAAACCTATGTTTCCATGTCAGTGATGCTCAAACTTTTTCATGTGATGGACCCCCCCCATCTCAAAATATTTAGTTCCAGGGACCCCCCCAGAAGCAAAATTTGAGTTACAAATGTTCACTTAAAAAATACATATATTCAAAGATTTGCGCACATTTTCACGACTTTTCAAAAAGAGCAGATCTACAAGCTCACAGCGCGGCACTCGGTGCCGCGCTGTGAGCTTGTATATCTGCTATTTTTCAATAGCTAAAGTTACTAGGGCCCCTCCACCTTGGGCCCTGGTAACTCAGTCCCACTTTCCTACCCCTTGTGACGCCCCTGTGCCCTGTGGCCCTTTCAGGTCCTGTCCTGTGGACGCAGTCCAGGCACCCGTACATGGCCTCGCTGGCCGCTGCTAATGACACTCTATGCCATGTCTGCTTATTATAAGACACTTTTTTTTCCTTTTCTGTAAAGTGGCTTGTAAGTATTGCCAGTTGTGGGTTGCGTTATTTAGTGGGCTTGTTCCTAAAGTGTAGTTGCATATTTTGGGCTTGTTTCTAAAGTGTTAGTTTGCTTGTTTCTCTCTCTCTCTCTCTCTCTCTCTCTCTCTCTCTCTCTCTCTCTTTTTTAATCCCACCATCCCGCCCGTTTTTTCAATCAGGCCTTTTGACTCAGAGGCTTTCAGCTTTCAGGAAGAAACCAAAAATACAAAAATATATTTGCATATTATAACCCCACCTGGTGGTCTATTAACAAGAGCGTCTAGTCAGCGGTCGGCCAACTCGGGAACGATGTACCGGTATATAGGGGATGAATGATCCGCCCTTTAATGCAAACCCCATTATACCTGTTGTCATAGGACCTGTTTTGACCATCTATTTGCCTGTGTCCATTTATGCCCATATATGGAGATATCTGTCTGTCTGCGTCCATTTTATGCCCATATATGGAGATCTCTGCGGTTCCGGAAAACACTGATGTCAGACATCAGCTCCGCATAATGGAGATTCCAAACCTTTCATGCCGGTTCCGGAAAACCGTGTATCGGGTCGGGTCGAGGCCGGGCACTGTACTTACTCCCTGCTGCGGCAGGGGAACGCGCATGCCAAAGTCTGTGTAATGCAAACCCCATTATACCTGTTATCGAGAGAGGGCGAGATCATTTAGCGACCTACAACCGGGTTGCAACGTGGTCGGTAGTTTTCAGCGACCGGGTCGCTAAATCTCCCGACCGGGCTGGTAAATCGCCGACCGTGCCGCTAAATCGACCGTCCGGGTCGCTAAATCGACCGACCAGGACGCTAAATCCACCGACCGAGACGCTAAATCTACCGACCGGGATGCTAAATCCACCGACCGGGTCGCTAAATCCACCGACCAGGCTACTAACCCTAACCCTAACCCTAAACTTAACCTCAGTAACCGTACCTCAGTAACTAACCTGCCGACGCAACCTACCGACCGGGTCGCTAAATCACCGACCGGGCCGCAAAATCACAGACCGGGTCGCTAGATCAACCGACCGGGTCGCTAAATCTACCGACCTAAAACTGCAGTGGTAGATTTAGCGACCTGGTCGGTAGATCTAGCGACCTGGTCGGTGATTTTGCAGCCCGGTTGGTAGATTTAGCGACCCGGTCAGTAGATTTAGCGACCCGGTCGGTGAAAACTACCGACCAGGTTGCGACCAGGTTGTAGGTCGCTAAATGATCTCGCTCCTATAGGACCCGTTTTGACCATCTGTTTGCCTGTGTCCATTTATGCCCAAGCCCATATATGGAGATATCTGTATCTGTCTGTCTGCGTCCATTTTATGCCCAATATGGAGATCTCTGCAGACACGCTGCCGGTTCCGTAAAATCATGCTGTCAGACATCAGCCCCGCATACGGAGAATAGAAACCTTTTGCGCCGGTTCGGGAAAATCGCGTATCGGGTCGGGTCGAGGCCGGGCACTGCACTACCTGCTGTGGCGGGGAATTGTGCGTGCCGAATTTGAAGCCGGTGGGAGGAATGGTTCTCAAGATACGCGGATTACATACATACATACACACACACTCACAGAGATTTTTTTGTTGACTCATGTGGCGTACTGTACGTGATGTCAGAGCCTTTTATGAAGTGATGTCACAATTAGTCAGCGTTTGCGCTGGTTCCTCCGGAACAGCCTGATGTCAACAATCAGCTCCGCATATGGATATTCCGAACGTTTTGTTTCTCTCTCGCTCGCTCTCTCTCGCTCGCTCTCTCTCTCACTCCCACTCTGTGTGTGTGTGTGTGTGTGTGTCTGCCTGTCTGTCTGTCTGTCTGCACCAGCGCAGCATCGACTCATAAAAATAACACCAAAAAAAACAAAGAGCAGGCATGTGCACACATAGACATGAAAGGGGGCTTGAGCCCCTGCCCTTTCATCTGTCTCTAACAAAAGTGCCCTCTCCAGACCATGAAAGCAGTTTTTACTACGGTGAAAGAAATGCAAATGTCCTCTTTCCATGCCATACCTGAAGGCAGCATTCAAGAGAACTGCCTTGTCCAAACTCTCCTGAACTTGAATGCAGCATCTTATGTTTAAAGAATTGCCCTTTCTATTGTAAAAAGCCATGCAATACACCACATCACATCTCCGGTATTGACTTGATTATGCTTCAGTGTGATATCAAGTACCGAAAATAGCCTACCTCCAAGCTCACAACGTGTCGCAGCCTAACGCGTTGTGAGCTTGCCTTGGAGGTCTGCATGGAGGTCCGCTATTTTCACCAAAAGGTCCTTTTAGAAATGTCAGCCCCTGCCTCTCTAAAGCCTCTATCAGAGTCCAGGGTGAAGTGCTATTCACTTCACCGCGTAGTAGTTTCCTAGCTATCTCTTAGGCTTTGTTGTGTATTTTTAGGTGATAGCTAGAAAACTACACCGCGGTGAAGTGAATAGCTCTTCACCCTGGACTCTGATAGAGGCTTAACATTCTCTGCATGTCCCATCATTAACCACACCCCTGCCCTGGTGGGTTTAAGGCCACGCCATCAACCTCTGTCTGACACGCACGCATGGGTACATGTGTAGGATTTGTGTTCCACGTGTAATATATCGCTGTTGTCAGACAGAAGAAATCTCCATGTTTTAACATTTTTTGTTTACTACCACGTCATGCGAAAGCATTCGAGCTTATAGAGCTGCTACTTTTGATATTTTGTGAATTTGAATCATGAATAGTAACAGTTTTGGACATAATGAGGTTTGCTCTCGACAGAGAAGTGTGCATGCTTGTGCGTGCGTGCCAGTGTGTGTGTGTGTGTGTGTGTGTGTGTGTGTGTGTGTGTGTGTGTGTGTGTGTGTGTGTGTGTGTGTGTGTGTGTGTGTGTGTCCATCCCCTAATGCAATGCGTAAGGAGCAGGTGCAGAGTCAGTAAAGGAGAACGGACAAAGTGACACTCCCTCTCTCTATCTCTCTCTCTCTCTCTCTCTCTCTCTCTCCCTCATCGTGTGTGTGTGTGTGTGTGTGTGTGTGTGTGTGTGTGTGTGTGTGTGTGTGTGTGTGTGTGTGTGTGTGTGTGTGTGTGCGTGCGCACGTGCACGTTAGTGCGTGAGTGTGCGTGTGTAAGTGTGTGCGTGCGTTTGTGTGGGCGTGACAGCATTGAAAAGTTCATTATCAAAACAATGTAAGAGGGTGTAGGACACTAATTACTGTCTCTAAAATAATTACTGTCTCTAAACTCACTCACACCGAGACACACACACAGAGAGAGAGAGAGAGAGATTGAGAGAGAGACATAGACACAGAGAGAGAGGGCGAGAAGGGTGAGGGCAGAAGGCAGAAATTGAGCTAGCGAAACAAGCACAAAGGAAGTAAAATAAAAAGTAGGGGAGAAAAAGATGGAGAGACGAAGGAACGAGCAGGATGAGTGATAGAGATGGAGGAGAGGTGGCCAGAGAGAGAGAGAGAGAGAGAGAGAGAGAGAGAGAGAGAGAGAGAGAGAGAGAGAGACGATGAAAGAGAGAGAGACAGATTGCACTTCTCATTAATAAGAAACAGCAGGAAATTATATGAATTAATCAGAGATCTGTTAATGAGCCGTTTACTCACTGAGAGAGAGAGAGAGAGAGAGAGAGAGAGAGAGAGAGAGAGAGAGAGAGAGAGAGAGAGACAAAGGAGGAGAAGAATGTGAGGCCTAATTTATACTTCATCATAAGACGGTGTCACACGCCGAAAAGCAGCACCCAAAATATCTCCTGTTTCCAGCACTGTCGCCCCACAGCTAGAAGGTCCTGGGTTCGATTCCCGCTGGGGGACGCTGTGGCGCTGGGGGCGTGTGCTCTCCTCTGGGTCATCAGCGCCCACACCCTTGGTGAGGTTGGCAAAAAGGGCCTTTCTGTGTGGAGTTTGAATGTTCTCCTCGTGTCTCCTAGGGCAGTGGTTCTCAACCTGTGGGTTGGGACCCCCAGAGGGGTCCCCAAATTATTTTGGGGGGCCCCCAGATGATTACGTTCATGTGCAACGTTGTTTTCTCACTCAACAGTAAACAAACCAACATAAAGTTTAACTGTATAGAGGGTACCTACAATTTCTAAAGTGACAATTTAAGGACTTTTTAATACCTCTAAAATGACATACTGTATTAAACATGGGCCAAACTGTCAAATATTAGAGCAGAAATTGGGAAAATAGCGATCTACATGCGCACAACACCTCGTAACACCCCAGTTAAAACTTGATTATTTTGGGAGTCCCTGGGGGTCCCCAGTGAAAATATAATTATTTTGGGGGTCGCGGCCCTCACAAAAACATGCAGTAATCCTGGTGTCTATACTGCCTCCCCCTGGCCAGCCGGAGGGAGTCACCTGTGCAGGTAATACTCCAGCTATTGGTAAGGACCAAATGGACCCTTACAGGTCCAGAGTGTAAAAATTAAATGGATGTTGCTAATAAAACTGTTCATTCACAACAAATGTTTTGCAAATCACAGTAAATCCAGTTCAAAATATATTTTTACGAAGTGACTGCCAAAATAAAAATAAAAGCACTTGATGTGCCATGGAAGGTTTACATGTTTGAATGACAGTACAGAGAAAAGGTAATCTGCGGGTAAATACATACTAGTTTGGGGGGGTCCTTGAACAAGTGTTCAGTGGTATAAACAACATTAGGAAACAAACCCAAATAAGCAACTATACTTTGGAAACAAGCCCAATTAAATTTAGAAACAAAATCGTGTGTGTGCGTGCGTGCGTGCGTGCGTGCGTGCGTGTGCGCGTGCGCGCGCGCGTGCGTGTGTGTGTGTGTGTGTGTGTGTGTGTGTGTGTGTGTGTGTGTGTGTGTGTGTGTGTGTGTGTGTTTGTACGTGCATGTGTAAATCCATTAACATACTGGAAGATATCTCCTGGGAAGAGAAACAAACCAGAGAGAGAGAGAGAGAGAGAGAGAGAGAGAGAGAGACAGAGAGAGAGAGAGAGAGAGAGAGAGAGAGATAGGCAAAGACAGATAGAGTAGTGATGGAGAGCTTCCTAGTGAGGATGAACATGTTTTTTCCAGTTGAATGTCATTCATGCTACAGTGCATCTCCTTAGTCTCCTCGTTAAATGTTAAAGTGCCATGCTTTTCATTCAACTAATAGCAAAGCTGTGGGGTATTGTGCGTGCACGAGTGCATGCTTGGGTGTGTGCGTGTGTGTGTGTGTGTGTGTGTGTGTGTGCGTGCTACCATTGTGGGGTGATCCGTGCCTCCTGTGGCTAAATGGAGTCATTAAAATGTGCATTATTTAGAGGCAGTCAGGGGTGTCACACCACATTCTGGGCCCTGGGTACAAGGATTCACTGCGTTATTTTGTGCTTTAACTATTGAAAAATAGCAGATATACAAGCTCACTGCGCGACACAGAGTGCCGCGCTGCGAGCTCGAAGATCTGCTATTTTTGAAAAATCGTGAATTTCTTTGAATGTTTCAAATCCTTCTTGTCTTTTTGAAAAAACAATGTTTCTATGTCAGTGGTGCTCAGACCTTTTCATGTTAAGGACCCCCAGAATGATATGCATTTGGCCACGGACCCCCATCTCAAAACATGTAGTTCCAAGAACCCCCCAGAAGCAAGATTTGAGTTACAAATGTTCGCTTAAAAAAATACATTCAAAGTTTTCACGACTTTTCAAAAATAGCAGATCTACAAGCTCGCAGTGAGCTTGTATATCTGCTATTTTTCAATAGCTAAAATATAAAATAATTAAGGCCCTAGTATCTCAGTCCCATTCCACCCCCCCCCTCCCTTGTGACGCCCCTGGAGCCAGTTGACCATCATAATTGATGGATGGGGCTGCAGAAGCCCTTTTCGTTGCATTAGCATTGCAGCGGCAGATACTGCTAGCGGCTACTAACAGTGCTACACCAAAATACGAAAAGAACGTAAAGACATTATTCGCTATTTTCTTTTTTAAACGAGTTGCTATTGCGGGATCTGACAAATCTTTGTGTGATAGGAACGATGAATCCAACAGATTAATAGAAAAGATGATAACTAAACAAATGAACAAGACGATATATACATTTAAAAAACACTGATATAGTGCTGTCAAACAAGGCTATGAAGCTATCTGTGAAACACAAGTGAACATTTTATTTTTGGTTTTAGAGGCTTAAACGGCCTTTGCACTCATCAGTACATCTCTGATCCGGTTTCTAGGGATTGACTTTCAAAAGAATCAGTGCAAATCAGCGTTTGACTTCTGTGTTGAACTGTATTGCCTCTATGTTCTTTTCATTTTTGTTGTGTTTGTATGCAGTATTGCTTTCTTTCTTTTTACCGTGCTGTGTTATTTTTGAATGGAAAGCGCTTTGGGTCAACTTCTGTTGTTTTTAAGTGTGATATACAAATAAAGGTGACTTGACTGATCTGTGAAATCTGTGAAAAAAGTTTGAATGCATTTTATACACCATGTAGTGGGGGATCACTGCTTCACCTTTCAGCTAAGGGGTCCTTGGCCTAAAAAAAAGTAAATAAATTAAAAAAAAAACATTGAAGACCCCTGGGCTAGTCTGTGAAAATGGGCTTTGAGAAGAAGTGGTTTAAAGATGATTTTAAAGTTGATGTTTTTTCTTTCCATCGTACCAGGTCGTCCCAGGACTCTGATAGTGCCATGGTGTGTCATAGTGTATATCCAGGGTGAAATAAACATATTCAGTGCTTCTCAGACAGCGTGCAGAGAGAGGCACACTGGCGTTGCTTTTACGGTTGGAAAAAAAGATTCAGGTTGGGGTTATCCAATCCACTTTATTTTCAATCCAATCCACTTCATTTATATAGCACATTTTAAAAACAAAGTTTGCAAAGTGCTGTACAAAGAATCAAGGCTAAATAAATACACTATAAGGCTAAAATGCAGGAAAACTACAACAAAACACGCAGTGAAATAAGAAAACTAAAAAACTGCTGAAGACTGCATCCGCATCAATAGACAGTGAAACAATAAACTAAACAAAGACAAAACAAAGGCCACAGAAAAACGTTTAAATGGAATTAAAGTAAGGTCTGTCTTAAGACGAAATGTAAAAATCTTGATGGTGGGGGCCAGTCTGACAGAGTGGGACCTACGACAGAGAAGGCTCGGTCACCTCTGGTCTTTTTCCAGTTTCAACAGTGACCTAGGGGGGTCGTAAACCTCTAAAAGTTCTGCAAGTGAAGAGAAGCCAGCACCGTGGCGGTGTAATGTGGTCACGCCTGAGGGTACCTGCGAGGAGACGCGCCGCAGCACTTTGGACGAACTGTAGCTGTGCAATGGAGCCTATAGGTTTAAGCCAACTTGGAGTGCATTACAGTAGTCTAAACGAGTACAAATAAAAGTATGGATCATGGATTACACGCTCAAAGTTATTTGAGCGTGTGGTCCATGAGGTTAGGCATAAGATTAGACATTTAGAAGTCAGGTGTAGAGATTGTAAATGGAGTTATTTGCTTGCAGCGGCGGCTCCAGAGAATTGTGACTGTGGGGGCTATGGGGGAGCTGGCTTTTTTAGAGTAGGGGCTAATACATTTTGGCAACAAACAACAATGAATAATACTAATTTATGACAAACGAGATTCTCTCGCTTAGGGTATTGATAACTGAACAGAGCAGATCATTGACAGATGCCAGGTCCAAATCTGTGGACTGTTGGTGATTGCATAGGGTTTTTGTGAGGCTGAAGATGCTTTCCAGCATAAAAGGTATGATTTCAATGTATGGTTTACATACTGTAGAAGTCAGTCAATTGTCTTTCACAGATTCAAATATATTTTATATATTTATTCCTTAAATATCTTTCATCACAATTTGCTTTGTGGGGAGGGGGGTTTAGGGGGGGCTAAGTCTTCACCAGGGGGGGCTAAAGCCCCCTCTGGCCTCCCCTGGAGTCGCCACTGTTTGCTTGATGTTGTTGCAAGTTGGTGTCATGCACTGAAAACGAGCAGAGCTTGTAGATCTGCTAATTATCGGTTTTAGGGTTAAAAACTATTTTACTGCCTATGATGAGCGCTCGTCACCAGTGGTGAAAGTGAGCCGGAACGGCCGGAACCCCCGTTCCGTTAAAACATTCGGGGCCGGAACGGCGTTCCGTTAAGAAGAGGAGAAGCCAGCTGTCAAAATCCCATGTTAAATAACCTGCCACAAACGCACGTCCAGGAAGAAAACAATAGCCTATACTAAAGTCAGATTAACATACAGTAGGCTACACACGTGTTACTAGTTAGACTATATTTTCTGATAAAGTGCTTCTAAATTATTCCCGTGGGTTTGTGTAGGTCAGTGTGATCCAGTCTGTTTGCGTTTCAGTGTTTGTTTGACACGGAGCGAGTGGGTGGGACATTCGCGAACGAATCGAGTCTTTTGAACGGCTCTTTGAAATAATGAACGATAGGATTCGGTTCACAGTAGGGAGCCGTTCCTTTCTAATGAACAGTGGTGGGAAAAATACTCAATTTCTTTAGAAATATCAATACTGCAATCAAGTAGAAGTTTGGAATGTTAATGTACTTGAGTAGTAGAAGTATCAAAATGTAGGCCTACGTCTTTTGAACGGCTCTTTGAAAGGAACGGATCCCAGAGATCCGGCTCACTTCAAAGAGCCATAAATCCCATCTCTAGGAGGACTCGTGTCTGTGCCTGCATGCGGCAATAAATGCAGAAAAGACCAAAATGATTCAATTCTGCATCTGGAAATGGGAGATGTAGTGGAGTAGAATTAAAAGTATTGGAAATACTCCAGTAAAGTAGGCTAGGCTATACTTAAAACCTGTACTTAAATACAGTACTTTAGTAAATGTAGGTCTACTTAGTTACTTTAGATAACTGGTTGTAATAATATTAATAATAATATATATAATAATATAATACATATAATAATAATATATATATATATATATATATATATATATATATATATATATATATATATATATGGGTGGGTGACGTGACGTAACGTTTTCGCTGTCCTCGGTGTCAAACATGTATAAATAAAAAATATATTTGTCAAAAACCTTCTGAATATTGTGCAGGACATTAAGCTTTATGTGAACTTACTCAAGATTAAAACATTTCATTTCTTCAGAATTTTCAACCAAACATGGCAAAACTCATATGGTGTGACTGTCCTGACCTTGTTTCTCAAAGTGGGAACTTGAATAAAACTAAGAAAAAGAATTGCTAAAAATCATTTGAAAATGAATTTAGGCTAAAAAAATGTCTATTTGTGAGCCTATATCTTTTCAAAGTCAAAGCATAATGTTTTCAGTCATTTCTGATCAAAAACATTTTGTCCCCCAAACCAAAATCATTTGGTGTGACACTAGTTTGGACAAATTAAACAGGCAATTATTTGGACACCTATTGGCTAGAGAGGTCCTTCTTCTGTAAGGCTATTCAGCACTCCCAGCACAACTGCAAGACAGGTGTCTGAGGTGAGTTATGATTTTAACATTTTCATGAAATGCCATCTTGTTGAAACTTTGACAAACTCACCACTTTGGATGTCTGTTGGTGTGACACCTTTTCATTAAAAAAAGCTTAAGTTATTTGAAGTTTTGGTCATATTTCCATGTAGATCTAGGTTGCTTTGTTATAGCTAGCATGCTGTTAGCATGCTAATGTGTACATAGTAGCCTCAAGGTAAACCTAAATGCAGAAAACATAATATGGTGTGACACTTAATCATAATGGTGACATGTCTGCTTGTCACGCCATATGACTTGATTGTCACACCATATGATTTATACTGTATTTAACTACAGATATAACAATAAATAACAAAGTTCCATGTTTCTTTTGTACATTTAAACATTTGTTTTAAACATTTTTACATAAAATGTAATTTAGCTTCATTCAGTGATACTTCAAATTCATCAGACAGAGCAGAAACCCCTTCACAGAAACCTTAACATATTGTTTCAATCTAAACAATATTTTCTCTTTGTCTTAAACTATACATTCCATTTTCTTTTGTCAGCTGGAAAATGACAAGTGCTGAGAGAACGAGAAAGTACAGGGAGAAACTAAACAATGACCCAGCAAGGAGAGAGGAGCCAAAGTGGCGAGACTGCATTTTCTACGAAGAGCAGGAGGTTGTCTGTGGCATAGCAGAACCGCAACAAGGCAGCCGGTTTGCTACCCTCACCAAATACGACTGGCTGATGTACAATACAGTCTAAATGTATAATCTAATCTGATCTAATACTTTTGTACTTTCACTCACTGGACTGGACAGTGGACAGTGTTAAGGTAGGACCCGAGACAAAACTAGCGAAAATAGCTGATCTACAAGCTCTCAACACGTTGTGCTGCGAGAGCTTGTAGATCAGCTATTTTCGGAGTTGCGCAACCCAGCACTCTTTAGCTAGTGGAGATTTGGTGTAATGTCATGATTCCTAATTACATTTGTTCAACACAAAATGCTGTGTTCAAGTTCAGGAGACTTCGGAAAAAAGCAATTTACCTGAATACTGAGTTCTGTTTCCACTAATTGGTGTTAATAAAATGTTGCCTTGGCTCCAAGTGTGGCTATGCGCCTTATTGTCTCTTTAGGATCCTTCTGCCGTGGGCCGGCAGAAGACTTAGGTGTGCGTAGCATTCCTGTGCACATCCTCATCATCCATCTACTACTACAATTCTTTCTTATCCCATGTTAAAGCCCTACAATAATATCCTTTCCTGTTCAGAAATATTAAGGCCATGTTATCCTGGGTAATTGTTTAATCAATCAGTAAAGTTCAGTACTCACTAATAGGTAGGTTAAAACACAGTTTGCTTTGACACATGAAGATATGATCATACGGTGTGACACTAAATCATTTGGTGTGACATTCCAAATAGTGAAAAATCATACCTTTATTAATGATTAAACCAAAAAAATGTTTATGGATTACATAGAGAATATTATCAGGAAGAGTCACAAATATTTGTGTAATTTTAGAGAAAGTTTTGACAGAATACATTTAAAATATGTTGTAAGATCATGAACATGGGCCTCACACAGTGTCGATTATGAAAAAAATATACAGATATAATAAATTTTCAAAAAACTATAGTGGATCACTGGTTAGTTATGATAAAGGACTTTGATAAAGGGAGTAACTTAAGAAAGATGTACTCCATTTTCATTTTATGAACAATTATTTTCATGTCACACCATATGACGATTTTAGGCACAAGTACAACAAACTGCTGAATAAAGTCTGATTCCAATAAAATATCTAAAAACAAAATGTATTTCCATAAGGTTGAGAGTGAGTAGAACAAAAGTAAATAACTTTTATGCCTGCAATTTAAAGTTTTTTTAAAAACACATTTTTTGGGGCGTCACGTCACTGACCCATATATGCTTACCCTTCTGTATGGAACAATGAACAATATGAAGAGGCTTATTATAGAAGGGCAGCAGGTGGGCCTCCCAAAATGCAGTTTTCTATGCATTTCAGGGGTTTTGGGGGATTAGAGCCTCCCAAAATTTTTCCGGCCGCGCGGCTTTGCAAAATGATGGAGTTTCGGGTAACCAAATGGACCCTTTATAAGATCTTTAACTCATGAGTGTAAAATGAAACCCAATGGATCCTTACGGGCAACGACAATATATTTTAAGTTTTGGGTCTGAGTGACCAAATGTCATCAAATGGTGGTCTAATATTACTTACTCAAACCTCGGTTCGAAGTGAAGCGGTGAATTTTCATTCTATGTGTTCTAGAGCTATGAGATCTGTGTTCTAGAGCTATACATTCTATGTTTTAGATCTATACTTTCTATGTGCTTCAGTTCTATGTTTTTATGAATTCTGAATGAATGAATGATTTTATCTGGAGGGCCAAAATGTCATGTGAAGCTTGACCAATCCTCAATCCTGGACGCACGATACACACAAAGCCACCGCTTAAAAAAACAACCGATACATCAGAGAGATAATGACCGATGTCCGATACCGACATCGGGGGGTCCAAAAACTACCGATATATCGGTTTGACCGATATATCGGTCGCGCTCCACTCACAAGTAACGTAAACCTGTATGTGTGTATTTGTGTGTGTGTGTGTGTCTCCTCCAGGACTCGGACCTGGTCCTGACCTTCAACCTGTCCATGCACCGCTCCTGGTGGATGGAGAACGGGCCGGGCTGCAGGGTGACGCCCATCACCCCTCCCCCCTCCTGGGCCCCCGAGGACCACCGGTACATCTCTATAGCCGGCTGCCTGATGGACTACCACTTCATAGAGGTGGCCCACTCCTCCCTGCAGATACTGCTGGCTGTGAGTACACATGATGCACTCGTCTAAGTACTGTATGCACCTGGATGCAGGGACGTGTTGGGCCCCTGATTCAGCCCGGGAAAAAGAATTGAAGAGAGGCCCTTATTGCGCGCTATAGAGAGAGATATAGTAGCTGCTGCTACTCAAAGATTTGCCATTTCAGATCATGACAAATGACAAGCCAGTGGGCCAATTACATTAGTTATATTTCGTCGTTGTCGGGTGGAAACCTTAGATGTCCAAAACCGTTTGTTTTGTATTTATCATTTAAAAAATGATTTAAACTAGTGAAAACAGCAGATCTACACCGCGAGGCGTTGTGTGCATGTAGATCGGCTGTTTTCACTACTTTTGTGCAAACAGTTTAATTTTTACTTTTGTGCAAACAGTAAATTTTTCTTTCCTAATGGCCGGCCTGGACCGGCCGGGAATGAACCGGCGGTTCGGGAGTTGTCCCGCTTTTCCCAATGGCCAGCACGTCCCTGCCTGGATGACTCATAACCACTTGAGCCAGTGTCCATATTCTGGGTAATCTGAGTTCCCAGAAGTTCTTTTTTTCGCCACTAGGGGGGAGAGAAGAACTTCTGGGAAGAAACCATTATATCTCCTGGGACGGAAGTCAGCCCAGCTCAGAATCTGAGTAGCAGGAAGCTGCACAAGTATGGGTAACCAGAGGTGAAGATGGAGGAGGTTACCTATGTCTCAAAAAGCCCGCGTATCGAGGCAAATCCTCCAAGACTATATTCTGGGTAACGTTAGCCAAAAATAGCTACACAGCTTGTAGATCTGCTATTTGTGGATAGAGAAAAGTGGTCAAAGTATAGTTGTAAATTCATTTACAACTGACAGGGTTCATTTGGTTCCATTTGTACACTGTCAGAGTTATGGGGAGACCTTGAAATGTAAAAGTTTGAGAAACACTGGTCTAGGTTATTAGTAAGGACTCCAGCAGCAGTGATCTGAATCAAAGGCAGTCGTCCTGATCGATGTTTTAGTGAGATCTGTAAAAACATTGTTACAGTAGTCGAGTGCACTGAAGTTGAAGGCATGGACAAGCTCTCCCAAATCTCGCTGAGACGTGGAGAAATTGAAATTCAGTCCTTCAGTCCATGACTACACTTCTGGCTTGGGGTTGCTGTTTTTTAAACAGCACAGACTGCCTTTTAAGCAGCGATGGAAGAAGTACTAAAATGTTTCACTATATGTAAAAGTACCATCAATACAGTAATGTAGAAAATACATTGACAAACATTAGACTAGTACTTGTAACAGAGTTTTTCTACATGGCAGTATTGATACTTTTACTGTGAGTATTGTTCATGCAGCAATCAACGATAGAAAGCAGTAAATGAAAACATATTAACACCTATCTTTTAACCACACAAACCCTATATAGTTGAGTCCCCCAGGACTCTATACTAGGACCTCTCTTTTCCCCCCTAGAGAAAATCTCTTCGCTGAAAATAGACTATCTACAAGCTTGGGATATCGGCCGAAATGTCAATATTGTGCAATCGTGTTCTCTCTCGTTCTCCCCCTCTTTTACTCTACCTTTTATTGACTGTCTTGGTGCTTCCTGGTCTCTCTCTCTCTCTCTCTCTCTCTCTCTCTCTCTCTCTCTCTCTCTCTGTCAGTGATGTCAAACTGAGGTAATTAGTATAGGATCAGGAGAGACAGCAGAGAAAGGAGAAGAGAGAGAGAGAGAAAAGTGGGAAGTCTGTCATCCTATCTTCACTCGCCTCCGTAGCTCTGGTGCGTGCGTGTGTGCGTGCGTGCGTGCGTGCGTGCGTGCGTGCGTGCGTGTGTGTGTGTGTGTGAGTGTGTGTGTGTGTTGGGGGGGTAAGCATACTCTAACTAACAAGCATCCAGGACTGGAGCACGAATCATTACACTCAAGTAAAGGAGAGAGAGAGAGAGAAAGAGAGAGAGATACAGAGAGAGAGAGACAGAGAGAGAGAGACAGAGAGAGAGAGAGACAGAGACAGAGAGAGAGAGACAGAGAGAGAGAGAGAGACATTAATGAGGGTCAAGCTGGAGAAAAGGTCACACACCTTTAACTGGCTGTTACTGTTCTAATATGTGTTGTTTGCGACCGAAGGTCGCATATACTCTGAAGAACCGTGTCACTTGAGTGTCCTTCCTTCCTTCCTTCCGTATCCTCGTGACCGTCCTTCCGTATCCTCTGTGATGTCAGTGTGATGTCAGCGAGTTGTGACATCACTTCCTGTACAGGGCGGCTACACGAAATGTGGATAACACTATATATGGAGATAGTCCAGTCCATCATGTCATATGGGACTAACGTCATAGAAAGTAGCCATTGTTAGGCCGGAGTCATTGGCTGTCTAAACATGGAGATGTGGATAACACTATATGGAGATAGTCTAGTCCAATATGTCATATGGGACTACCGTCATAGACAGTAGCCATTGTTAATCCGGAGTCAATGGCTGACTGTCTGTACAGGAAGTGATGTCACATGACATACTTTTCATGCCCATATATGAGTCCTAACATGGAGATGTGGATAACACTATATATGGAGATAGTCTAGTCCAATATGTCATATGGAACTACCGTCATAGACAGTAGCTATTGTTAGGTCGGAGTCAATGGCTGTCTGTCTGACTGTCTGTACAGGAAGTGATGTCACATGACATACTTTTTATGCCCATATATGAGTCCTTCTGTACCACATCTCCATGTTTAGGCAAACTCCACACAGAAAGGCCCTATCGCCAACCCAACCTAGGGTGTGAGCGATAGGGCCTTTCTGTGTGGAGTTTGCATGTTCTCCCCGTGTCTCCTAGGGTTGATACCCTCACAAAAACATGAACAAACTCCCCCCAGAATGACAACAACTAGAATCGTCAGAGAAACGCTGTGGTTGGCCAGATGGTCAAGAATTGGCGCGACCTCGCCCTTTAGGGCGAGGTCATTTGGACCTATACATGGAGAAATGGAGAAAACCTGTTTGGCCTAAACATGGAGATGTGGTACAGAATGACTCATATATGGGCATAAAAAGTATGTCATGTGACATCACTTCCTGTACAGACAGTCAGACAGACAGCCATTGACTCCGGCCTAACAATGGCTACTGTCTATGACTGTAGTCCCATATGACATGATGGACTGGACTATCTTCATATATAGTGTTCTCCACATCTCCATGTTTAGGCCCTATCGCTCACACCCTAGGTGGGGTTGGCGATAGGGCCTTTCTGTGTGGAGTTTGCATGTTCTCCCCGTGTCTCCTAGGGTTGATACCCTCACAAAAACATGAACAAACTCCCCCCAGAATGATAACAACTAGAATCGTCAGAGAAACGCTGTGGTTGGCCAGATAGTCAAGAATTGGCGCGACCTCGCCCTTTAGGGCGAGGTCGCATGTCACCCTGAGGTCGCATTCCACCCTCAGGTGTCTTACTAGTATATTCGGTGTGTCGTAATGGCTGCTACATTCGTTAGCCTTCGGTGACAGTGGGGGTATACTAGAGACAGGAAATGCGACATTCAGAAAATGGTCCGTCCGTCCGTCAGTCCGGGAATCAAACCGGGGACATGCTGGTCAGAGCATTGAAACCATGATCTACGCCAGTAGTTTTTCTGTAAATACACTTCTACGTGTGCATCCCCCCATTAGACATCCCCCTATTCAGACTCTAACCCTATACCTAACCCTAACCTCTATGGAAGTGTCGCCATTCGGACAATTAAAAGTCAATGTCTGAATGGCAGCATGTCGGAATGGAGAGCGGCCCCCCACTTCTACTGCTCCTCGTATTTGTTCTCTGGAATGGTATTGTATGTTCTTATAAGTCTTTACCATAGAGCAGGGTTCCCCAATTAGTTTTCCCCAAGGGCCGAATTACGGTATGTCTAGGGTACCAAGCCGAGGGCCACAACATTGCAGGGGGCGGCGGTGGCATTCCCTCTTCTCCAGCGACAGTTCAGATATTATCGTCACTGTCGGGCAGAAACCTTGTATCTCCAAGTTTCAAATGTGTACGTTTTTTTTGGTAAAGCAAAGCCCTGCTTCATCATACAAGACCATTGCACAAAAGTGGCAAAACTAGTGAAAACAGCATTCGTTTAGTACATTTTTTAGACGATAGATACAAAAAAAAACGGTTTTGGACATACAAGGTTTCCACCCGACAACGACAATATACTAGTGTTGTTGCTGCTCTTATACCACCATTATTACTGGGGTTGGTGGGGGCCAGACAGTAGCCTCCCACGGGCCGCAAATGGCCCGCGGGCCGCCTATTGGGGAACCCTGCCATAGAGTGTGTCTTTACCATTGAAATGCATGGCAGACTACTGGCACTACCGGCTCAAACGCCGTTCTCAGTGGACACGGCACCTATAATCCTTGAGATTGAAACGTTTTGAGAACCGCTGGGGTGTTATTTACAGAGGAGACAGCCTGGGTGGAATAGAGATGATGACGATGATCGTCTGCTCTGAGTCTGAGCACACATGGCGTGGAATTCTCTCACAAGGTTGAGATGAACGGACAGAAATCCCCCCAGGCAGACTCTACTAGGAGACCAGCTCATTAACTGGAAGCAGGCAGCTTCATGTTGAATTAGCACTGCTCTCTCGAGTCGCGTTTAGCTGCTCTACCATGGAGATCTCCACACTAGAGCAGTGGTTCTCAACCTGTGGGTCGGGACCCCCTGAGGGGTCCCCAGAAGATCTAACTTTATGTGAAAGATCGTTTTCTCACTCAACAGTAGACAAACCAACATAAAGTTTAAGTGTATAGATAGAGGGCATCTGCACATTTCTAAAGTGACAGTTTAAGTACTTTTTAATACATCTAAAATGACAAATTATACATTGGTCAAATTGTTAAATATTAGAGGCTGAAATTGTGAAAGCGTTGCGAGGCGTTGTGAGCATGTAGATCTGCTATTTTCACAATTCTCTCTCTCTCTCTATCTCTCTATCTCTGTCTCTGTCCCTGTCTCTCTCTCTCTCTCTCTCTCTCTCTCTCTCTCTCTCTCTCTCTCTCTCTCTCTCTCTCTCTCTCTCCCCCCTCCCCCCAAATCAATAGCAATACTTAAAGGCTGTACTGGCCAAAGGCATCACACGGTTAAAATGCTCAGTGCACCTTTAACTCCGGAGTATAAACATTAACCCATTTATTACACTCCCACTGTGAAATGAACACTGCAGATTTTGACTGTACGCATGCGTGCGTGCACAGTGGGAGAGCACTGTGTCTGTCTGGGTGTATGTTCCATGAGTGAACGTTCAGCAGTCTGTCTGTCTGTCTGTCTGTCTGTCTGTCTGTCTGTCTGTCTGTCTGCCTGTCTGTCTGTCTGCCTGTCTGTCTGTCTGTCTGTCTGTCTGTCTGTCTGTCTGTTTGACTGACTGACTGACTGGTTGGCTGCCTGGTTTGCTTTAATTGCTGGAAACAGTGTCAGAGTAGTAGTCGTATACATGAGCACATTCAGTGGACTGACTGACTGGCTGACTGCTTTGCCAGTGCTACTGTTCATCTCATTGTGTGGATGTGAGGAGAGTATAATGTGGACAACAGAACACCCTACCTGTATGTCTGTCTTGTGTACATGACAGTTAAAAACTCTTTTACTGCTACGGACGGTGGCGCGTTGCCAATACGGCTCGTTCTCTTTACCTCGTCTGATGACTGTAAGCTGATGAGGGGTCGCGCCGCCGTGTACAGTACAATCATCTCCCGTACTGCTGCTCTCAAAAATCCACCGCCCTTTAGCAATAATGGAGTCCCAAATCACTTCCTTGTTGTTTTCTGTGGATCTGTTGCTCTGATGCGATTCTGTGCTCTGAATGTATGGCAGCCGGAGCGGCCCAATTCACATTCATTCTTGCATAAGGCTGCCCTCTGCCCATTATAAAATGAATTTGTTTAGAAAGAACCAATAGATAAGTTTCTATAACATCGCAAAGGTAAGCTACTTAGCAGTAGAACTGTTAAACTTTACAAAATGCTAAAGTACAAGTGAATCGCCTCCAGTGTCTCCAAATATATTTGGGTTCGCTGCCAAAAAAAAAAGAGAGAAATAATTCCCTGCTGCTATGACACTATCAATCACTACTCAACATTGATCTGTGTGTATTCATTTATTTATTCTCACTCTACCGTCCATGTCTAACAGAAACAAACTCTACAGTATCAGTGTTTCCCCTAGCCAGAAGCTGAAGGAGTGGGGGAGAATTGCGGAGAGCGGGGGGGGGCTTCTGAGCTACAGACCCACAAGGGTCTATTTGGTTCATAACTATCTATCATTTGGCTGGGGCCTGGGGACCCCCTGGAACTCCCTCAAGGACCCCTCGGGGTCCCCGGACCCCACTTTGAGAACCAATCCTACTCACCAGTGGTGGAAAAAGTACAGTATCAACATTCTAATGTAGACATACTGTGTTACAACTTACAAGTAGATGTCTGGAATAAAAAATTTAGTGGAATAAGAAAAAGGTACAAAAGTATTGGTGTCAAAATAAACTTAAGTACTAAAAGTAAAAGTTCTCAGTAATCATAACAGTTTCCAAATGTATAAAAAATGAAAACTTAAGTACTAAAAGTAAAAGTTCTCAGTAATCATAACAGTTTCCAAATGTATAAACAATTTAAAATCCTTTAAAAATAGCAGATCTACAAGCTCTACAAGCTCACAACACGTCACTTTGTGAGCTTGTAGATCGGCTATTAAATGTAGTGGAGTAGAAGTAAAAGTATTGAGAATTCGAAATACTCCTATAGTACTTAAGTACAGTACTTGTAAAGTAAATGTAGACTACTAGTTACTTTACACCACTGCTACACACTCTGTGTGTGCATGTATGAAAGAACAACAGCAAAGTTTATTTCTGACTAGTCAACAATGTTTGTTGCCTAATGACAGTGTTGGTGATGCATCCCTCGTTTCTATTCCACATCTAACCAGTGAGAGAATGACAACCGTGTTAGCACTTAGCTCTCTTTAGCATGCGACAAGTAAGCCTACTATTGCCAAACAGCGGTAAACTACATGATTCAGACCCGTCGCTGAGGCACTGCTTTTATCCACAGCCCAAATCTTCTAATTGTACACACCAGTAGCAAATATGCTAACGAGGGGCAAAGACGTAGTCAGCTCAGAATCAGAAGGTGCTCAGCGCGACGAGGCAGCTGCCTGACTGACTGACTGGACTTAATGAGAGAGGGGAGGGGGAGAAACTAGACATATACATCTCCTTCCAACCGTATGTAAGCGAGAGAAGTTAGAACGCTATGCTTCACATGAGCGCTACATTGTTGTGGGGGGAAAAAACATCTTAAAAAAAAAAAAAAAAAATCTTAAAAAAAAAAGAAAAAAGTGAAAGTGCAAATCATACAGTGGCGGCCCTATTTGAAGCAGCGGCGGCCCGCCACTGCTTAATGCATGTAGGGGAAACACTGAGTATCACCCGTATTGCTTCCAAGATCATCAGACTTCCCACACTTGCTGATATGAACAATAAGGCTATCACACGTTTAAGGCGCAGGCCAAACATTTGCGACAGCTATCGTGTCTGTGTCGTTTGAGAATGAGGGGCGGTGGGTGGGTCCAATTCATTCTCAATGAAGGTCACATGTTTTTTTTTATCTCTTGCAAATCTCTTGGCCAAAAGACAGCCTTCGGTTGAGTAAGAGACCACGTGACTTACATAGAAAATGAATTGGACCTCCCCTCCCTCCCTCATTCTCAAACGATACGGACAGGGGCGTCACACCAAATTCTGGGCCCTGGGTACAAGGATTCACTGCGGGCCCCCCATGAATGTTAACTATTGAAAAATAGCAGATATACAAGCTCACAGCGCGGCACCGAGTGCCGCGCCGTGAGCTTGTAGATCTGCTATTTTTGAAAAATCGTGAACATTTGTGCAAGAAACCTATGTCAAGGACCCCCAAGATGGTATGTATTTGGCCACGGACCCCGATCTCAAAATATTTTGTTCCAGGGACCACCCAGAAGCGAAATTTGAGTTAGAAATGTTCGCTTAAGAAATACAAATATTCAAAGATTTTCACACATTTTCACAACTTTTCAAAAATAGCAGATCTACAAGCTCGCAGCGCGGCACTCGGTGCCGCGCTGTGAGCTTGTATATCTGCTATTTTTAAATAGATAAAGTAATTAGGGCCCCTCCACCTTGGGCCCTAGTAACTCAGTCCCACTTTCCTACCCCTTGTGACGCCCCTGGAAATGGAGAAGATGTCTCATGCATATGTGTGATTGCGGCCTAGCACAAATGACACTGATCATCCCCTAGTATCGCTACTTCCACCTCATGCCATCTGGGAAAAGATACAGAACCCTGAAGTGGGAAAAGGTTTGTTAAAACTTTTAGCAGGAGTTTTGTCCCCTCAGCCATCGCTGCACTAAACAAACTGCCCTGTCGATAGGATGGTTTTCTGTACACAGTGGGGACCTCATGTTTTGTCTTGGTCGTTTTGTGCTTTATGTCAGGGACTACCGTAATTGCTGGACTATAAGCCCCACCTGAATATAAGCCGCACCAGCCAAATTTAGAAAAAATAACAAATGTTTACATAATATAAGCCGCACCTGACTATAAGCCGCAGGTGTCCCTCCTGCTTCCCGCTATAGAGCGCCTCTGGTGGCCGTTAGCTGTACAAATCTATATATAAATCCTTGTTAAAGACCATTGTAAAACGAACTAAATGGCCGTTAGCTGTAAAAATCTTTATATAAGCCGCACCGTTGTATAAGCCGCAGGGTTCAAAACATGGGAAAAAAGCTGCGGCTTAATAGTCCGGCAATAACGCGTATACATTATTGTTATTAACATTGAGTGAGAGCTGGTGGTGCATTGTCAGTGAAGTAGCCTAACAATGAATGTAATCTGTGAATATAAACACAGAAGCGGAGCTTTGGAATAGCAGCACTGGCGTTATATAAACACAGTGGTAGTGGTGGTTAGTGGTGAGTAGTACTTGAAACTGAATGTGTACTTGAACCTGATGGGCCATTGTTCTTCCCAAACAATCAAGCTATTGTATATTTTTTTCAGCATTGTTGGAGTGGGTTCCAAAAACACACGGACGCTTTCCGTGGTGCTGAACTCTTAACTCTCACCTGCTTTGAATTTACTGTGAGAAAACTGTAGTAAGGCTTACAGGACAACTTTAGTTTTTTACAACAAGGGTTCATATTTTAGATTGTAATTAAAGAATATAAAAGATTAGTATTAAAATGATTTCATTTACTTCTTTCTATTGTTTTAGAGATTCTTATTTCAGTGGTATGTCATCAATATGTCATTTTACACAGAATAAGCCCATTCCCAAGATACAACGCAACCTTTCATGGTTGGATGTGACTTATGGGGGCTAGAAGTGTTACTGTAAATAGCAATAAAGAAACTGATGGCTTATTGTGTCTAAAAATACATATTTTGCCACTTGCATACGCATGCCCCACATTTTAACACGCGATAAAACAATAGAACGAAGCAAATGAAAACATTTTAACACTCACGTTTTAGTTTCTCTAATTACAATCTAAAATATGAACCCTTGTTGTAAAAAAACAAAGTTGTTCTTTAAGGAATTGTGAGAATAGTACTATAGAAGATTTACGTTCTACAAAATCACAGTTGAGACCTCGTAGAACGGCTGCTTCCACTACTAAATGGGGCTTTAAGTGGCTCCAGTGGGAGGCACCAAATATCTATTTTGGGTCTCAAGTTTTGAGAAGCACAACGCCATAATGCAACAGTATAGTGGTTTAGGGAAACACGGCTTGTCCACAACGCACGTTTGTGTGTGCGTGTGTGGGTCATTCTAATCTGGAACACATTTGTACACTTTATAATGGCAGTTGTTGTACGTTTTAGGCACAATCAATTCAGCACACACAAATGTTTGACAGCAATTTATTTGCCTTGAGTTGAAAAAGGAACCCGGCCGCCGCGATAGGATGGGACGGGCACCCAGAGGAGTCCCGTCAGCCGTCATAGACCACAGCTGACACAATATGTCCATATATGGGCATTCTAATATATGGGCTTTTGACACCGGGATCTCCATATATGGGTATAAAAGGGACAAGGACTGACACAGAGATCTCCATATATGGCCATCAATGTATTAGTGAGTTACCCCATTGACTTGAATGGGGAAAATTCAAATGGTAAAACGGAATTCATTTGCAAGTGTGACTCACTTCACGGCGACCACACTTGCAATATCCGATTGCGTTGTTCTAATTCCCTGTTGGACTTGCATGTGTGAGTCCCAAACAGACCTCTGTGTGAATCATAGAGTAGGCCTATATCGTTGTTGTCGGGTGAAAACCTTGTATGTCCAAAACCGTTCGTTTTGCATTTATCATTTTAAAATTGACTTAAACTAGTGAAAACAGCCGAGATCTGCTGTTTTCACTACTTTTGTGCAACGTTCTTGTACGATGAAGCAGGGCTTTGCTTTGCGAAAGAACGGACAAATTTGAAACTTGGAGATACAAGGTTTCCACCCGACAACGACAACATATCGTGACTACTAATTGAAGCCGAGGCCGAATTGCACGAAAGAGCCCTGACAGCACATGGTTGGTTCTACAGACTCCAAATTTCGCACGCAGATAGCTCAGACCTTTGCCTACGTTCTTAGCTAGGCCTCGACCGACCCGATATGCGGTTTTCCGGAACCAACGCGAAAGGTTCGGAATCTCCATATGCGGAGTCCTGACTACTAATTGAAGTCAATGGACGCGAATCCGAATTGGCCCGAATCGCATGAAAGAGCCCTGACAGCACATGGTTGGTGCTACAGACTCCAAATTTCGCACGCAGATAGCTCAGACCTTTGCCTATGTTCTTAGCTAGGCCTCGACCCGACCCGATACACAGTTTTTCAGATCCGGCACGAAAGGTTTGGAATCTCCGTATGCGGAGATGACTGACATCGGGCCGTTCCGGAGCAAGCGCTGACTCATTGTGACATCACTCCATAAAAGGCTCTGACATCACATATGCCACATGAGTCAACAAAAAATCTCTGTGAGTGTTTATGTATGTATATATATATATGTATGTATGTAATCCGCGTATCTTGAGAACCGTTCGTCCCACCAGCTTCAAATTCAGCGCGTGTGTTCCCTGCCGCAGCAGGTAGTGCAGTGCCCAGCCTCGACCCGACCCGATACGCGATTTCTCGGAACCCAGCGCAAAAAGTTTGGATTCTCCGTATACAGAGCTGTTGTCTGACATCAGGGTCTTCCGGAATCGGCACTGTGTCTGCAGAGATCTCCATATATGGGCATAAAATGGACGCAGACAGACAGATACAGATATCTCCATATATGGGCATAAATGGACTCAGGCAAAGAGATGGTCAAAATGGATCCTATGACAACAGGTATAATGGGGTTTGCATTACACAGAATTTGGCACACGCGTTCCCCGCCGCAGCAGGGAGTGCAGTGCCCGGCCTCGACCTGCCTGATATGCGGTTATCCGGAACCAGCGCGAAAGGTCCGGAATCTCCGTATGCGGAGCTAATGTCTGACATTAGTGTTTTCCAGAACCGGCACTGTGTCTGCAGAGATCCCCATATGGGCATAAATGGACGCAGGCAGACAGATACAGATATCTACATATATGGGCATAAATGGACACAGGCAAACAGATGGTCAAAACAGGTTATGACAACAGGTATAATGGAGTTTGCATTAAAGGGTGGGGCATTCATTCCCTATTTACATCGTTCCCGAGTAGACCGGTCCTCGACTAGACGCTCGGCCGACTGTCAGGCAGATACAGCGATCTCCATATATGGGCATAACTTGGACGCAGTCAGACAGATATCTCCATATATGGGCATACATGGACACAGTCAAACAGATGGTCAACACGGGTCCTATGACAACAGGTATAATGGGGATTGCATTGAAGGGCGGGCCATTCATTCTCTATTTACATCGTTCCCGAGTTGGCCAGGTTGCCGACTCGGGCGGCCGAGCTTCTAGTATATATAATAGAGAGCGGACAGCCCTGCCCCCAACAATTCATTTCAATGCAAGTGCTCAGTGGCGTTTTGAAGCATGCAGAAGTAGCTGAATTCCGGTGCATTGTGGGTGAATCCAGGTGCATAGTGGGGGAAATTGGCACATAATTATGTGCCAAAATTTGTTACGCCGAGACGAACGTCACGAACGTGATATCTATTGTGTAGACCCCAGCGGTGTGCTCTTATGCTCGTGCATGTATGTTTCACCCCGCCTGCTGTTCCAGCTTTGGCCAGTAGGGAGGCTGCTTCAATATTTACAAGCCGTTCTGGGGGCTTGGTGTAAATACTTGCAATACCATACAATACAAAGCAGTCATGTCGACATCATTGTATTGTTTTTACTCAGAAATGCTTTTTAGCATTTTCAATACCCTGTTAAACACAGACATGCTTAAACGATTGAACCCAGCAAGGCTTTAACGTTTGAACAATAGGGAAGAATGAGTCGAGGTTATTATTATTATTTTGCCATTGTTCTCAGAGTTTGCCTCGTGCTTCAGTTCATTCCTGCTTTAATCAAAACACGATACCTCATGTGACAGCCAGTTGCTGCCACTTGTATTGCAATATTTGATACATTTTGAAATGTATCAATATCACTTCAGTTTAACCACGTAGACCCTGATTCATTGCACTGTACTTCTTTTTTTTCATTTTTTTTTTTCAATCTACACCAAATCTCTTTGCCAAAAATAGCAGATCTATAAGCTCACAATGTGCCTCAACACGACACGTTGTGATTTTCAGTCTGTCCTAATGGAAACAGATATTCTCTCAAGTTTTCCTCGTGACATACTGTATCTTAGGGGGAAAGAGTTACACATGTGCCATAAATGTCAAGACAAATTGAACTGACAAAGTACTACCGTTGTCTCTGGTTGGCCACTAAGGGGCAACCAGAGACAAATCTATACATCTGGTAGACCAATTTTAGACGTGTGCTCGGGGGGAGGTCAATGTACAGGACCAATGATTGATCCTTGTGGAGCACCACAGGGAAAGGGGACCTGGCATGAGAGGATGGATGGATGGATGGATGGATATCCCATTAGATGGTCTATATAATTACGTCATCATACAATGACATCAGCACATCGTCATCACAACAAATGTAATGGACCAATCCCCAATCACATACACACCCATTGTAACTGTTACAATGGGTGTGTATGTGATTGGTGATTGGTCCATTGTCCTTTAAAAGCAATCGTCCAGTTAACAAAGTGTCATTCAACAACTTGCTCCAACTAATTAAGCTGTAGTTTAACCACGTATCCTGTAAATTAGTTTCACTGATTCAAAGCGGTGCTGGAGCGTGAAATGATTCACTGGACGATACATCTGAAAGGAGGACCTAAAAAGGTCTACCATGCTGCTGTGGTTGTCGGACACAAGCTGTACTCATTTGGAGGGATACAGGACAGCTACCAGAACAACAGGGATCATCTTGAAGTCCACATCTTCAACACATTGTCTTTGCGTTGGAGGAAGCTGCCCCCAGTGAAAAATGGAAGAGGACAAAGTCCAATTGAGGTTCCCTCCAAGCGCTGGGGCCAAACAGCTGTGCTGCTAGAAGAAATTGTCTTCATCTGGGGAGGGTATCCTTACTGCAATGTGCTTTATGCCTTTGAAGTCGACACCCACTGCTGGTTCAAACCCAATATTTCTGGGACAATTCCAGAAGCAAGGAGGTTCCACTCAGCCTGTTTCCTGGAGAAGGTCATGTATGTGTATGGAGGAAGCACCCGTCTGAGTGGATGTACTAATGACATGTACAAGTTGGACACCACCATAATGGTCTGGTCTTTAATCAACACCAGAGACAATCCACCACCTGCTTCATGTTGTCACTCTGCCACCATCATCGGAACAAAGATGTTTGTATTTGGGGGCTATAATGTGGGGGACTACTGCAACAGCATCAGAGTGTTTGACACAGAGACCAACTTATGGCTGAGCATGCCTTCTGGACACCTTATTCCAGAAAGACGCGGTCATCATTCAGCCTTTGCCTACAATGGAGAGCTGTACATATTTGGTGGCTGGAGCGGGAGCCCTGGCTTAAATGATCTGTGGAAATTCAGTCCAAAGACCTTTTCCTGGAAGCAGGTTGAGCCCAAGGGGAGAGACCCCTGTAGGATGTATGGGATGTGCTGTTGCATGGTGGGAGATAGTAGCATCATCATTGGAGGACTCAAAGAAGGCAACATACCTGTTGATGACCTGTACGTCTTAGATTTATGTCCTACTTTGAAGACATTATGCAAGCTATCAGTTGTTCATTATGGCCTGAAGCAGTCTGAGCTCCCACATGACATCAAGTGGGAACTGGCAGCCATGACTACCAACAGAAACAGAAAAAGATAACCTAGCCCATTACCTGTTACTCAAAAAAGTAATACATTACACATCACACAATACTTTTGAAAAATTAAAGTCTTTAATACGTTACTTGATTACTCCCGGGAGACAGTAAATAGTTACACTACTTTACTTTATAGCTGATCTACAAGCTCACAAAGCTTCGTAATGTGAGCTTGTAGATCGACAATTTTCAAAAGATTTATTAAACATTTGAAAACATAAAAAGTCTAATGAGTACTTTTACTTTTGGTTCTTTAAATGCATTTTGATACCAATACGTTTGTACTTGAGTGATTAAAAAAAAACAATAACGAGTCGGCCTTGCCTCAGGTCCGGGCATTCCAGAGTCTAGGAAAAAAAGAAAAAAAGAATGATCTTGGGACACATAGGAGAGCCCCACCTGAGGTAGGCTTATATATCCTAGAAAATGACAGCTAGCAATAGGAGATAAGACAGATACGTAAGATAAAAGAATGGTGTGCTGCCAGTTTAGCTGACAACTAAAAGGTTTTTCTCTGGAAACGACACATCAGTGGGCTGCCAGCATACTCTCTCCAGTGAGAGTATATTGTGCTGTTCTATTTTTTTTTTTTTTTTTTTTTAATACCCTGAAAAGTTTATTTTTTGTTGATAGCTGGTTTCTGCATGACAGAAGAGACAATCTATTCTGGTTAGGGATGGGGATGATAATCTCCATTATCGTTTATCGCGATAAAAAACACTCACAATAATCATATCCTGGAGATTTTAATTTATCATGAAATTATCCTCTGTAATTGCGACCGTCAGGTCACAGTTACTGTCAAAACCTCGACCAGCTGTCCGTCTGTCAGTCCGTCAGTCCGTCAGTCACACATCACACATCACACGTCACACTTTTGCCCTGCTCATATATCCGTAACCGTTGCCCCGATCCATGCCAAATTCTCACAAATTCACCCATCAATTCTCACATGGCCCTCTTCTAGCGCCACCATGAGGCCGATTCTTGCAAAACACATTTTTGGACACTGCTCCTACAATTTCTGCCCTAAAATCACACAAATCGGTACACAGTATGTCTACACTCATCTCATCAACATGGATCTGTCCCATTTAGCGCCACCTTCAGGCCGATTTTTTAAAACAACTTTTTGGACACTACTCCTACAGATTTGGCCCTAAAATCACGTCAAAAAATCGCTACACAGTATGTCTACACTCATGTCATCAACATGGATCTGTCCCATATAGCGCCACCGTCAGGCCGATTTTTTCAAACACATTTTTGGACACTGCTCCTACACATTTTGGCCTAAAATCACGCTGCGACCTAACGGTCGCTTATCTCCCGATTAGGGAGTCTTACTGGTATTAGTACTTGATAGTCTTTTTTCCACTCTCTACCAAATCACTTTGCCAAAAAATAGCCGATCTACAAGCCCACAATGCGTCACACCGCGAGCTTGTAGATTGGCTATTTTTGGGAAAATGTTACACCCCAGGATAATGGATGTTGGGGATTTATCGTGATAATATCGTAAATCGCAATTTCTTTGGTCACAATAATCGTGAAATGACATTTTCATATCGTCCCATCCCTATTTGTCTCAGCACATATAGAGCTTGTTCTTTATTATCTCTCCAGTCCAGACACTCAAGCTTCCCACCTTTCCCCTTATTTTCTGGTCCTGCACTATTGGACTGTGTTGGTTGAACTGAGTACAATTGCTGTGTTGATATGGCGGAGTGATACTTGTGTTGCATTGAATAGCATTGCCTGTTATGTGCACTTTTTTGTTTGGCACTGTCTGTTAAGTTGTGCTTTGAGTATAGCTTTTTTTGTGTGTGTGTGACGTGTCACTTATGAGCGTTGAATGTTTCGTGGTCACATTATGTATATATTCTTATTTTTTTGCAATAGCTTTTCGACACTTTATGTTTATATTCGTATTTTTTTGTGCTTGCTCTTTGGACTACTATTTTTCTTTTTCCTACTTCTTTGTAACTTGTAACCTTAAACTGCGGTGCTGCCTCTGGGCAACTGAATTTCCCCTTTGGGATATTAAAGGTATCTATCTATCTATCTATCTATCTATCTATCTATCTATCTATCCCCTGTTTACACAAACGCTCAACGAGGCGTGCCCCCTTTGACGGCCTTACGAGGGGGTCTTTCCCCCAAGGCGAGGGCCGTCCTTCCCTCCTCCCCCCCGATGAACCGCAACAAGCGACCACATAACTAGCACGAACGGCGTACACAATGCTGTGTATGCCGGTCAATGTTTTATCTCTCCTTTGGTACCAACATCAATACAGCATGTAATTTAGACAAATTCTTTGACAACGACAACACAATATTCTTCATTTTCGGGTCTGAGAGGCTAAATCTCATCAAATGGTGGTCCATTGGCTCAATTACAGAATAAATACAGTAATGGACCTCAATATGAAAAAAAGTTGAAAACCACTGATTTACACTGTCAGAGCTGGACTGTGTACAAATGACGAGGTCCATTTGGTTCCTATTGGAACCTGCTATAGGAATCGTTAAATGGAACCGTTAAGGAATCTGACTGCTAAGAGGGAACCATTAAGGAACCGGAATCATAATCTTTTATAGAATCAGACTTGAAAGGATCAGGTTCTCCCTTAACAGATCCTTGAAGATGCTCCACAAAACCAGTATTTACATTGGACAACAGTGTAGCATGGCATTTATTTTACGTTTTTAGATTGTATGACATAGATACCGTGGCTCTTTCTTCCATGTAACAACATTCACCACTAGAACTCTCTGCTTCGTACGCTGAGGAGCCAAACGCAACGCTTCAAGAAAAGTGCCCACACAGCATAACTGTCTTGAATAAGGCATAGTCTGTGAAGCGATTCTCATGTAAATGTTTTGTTTTGTTATTGTTGCTGGGCTTTCGTTGTGCATCCAGTGCATGTACAGTACAAGAGGGTACGTGGGGCTGTATTTGTATACATTTGAATTGTCCGTTCACTGTTTGAATGTACAGTATGTGAGCTGGGAAAAGCGTTTCCTCTCATAGGACAATCAACATAATCTAACCTACTTTATTGTACTGTAATGTAATGTAATATACGGCGAAAGCTTTTGCCGTAACCAGATGAGACACAATACAAAACAAAGAGCATGTTCCTACACCTCTCGTGATAAGAGAAGATAGAGATAGGAGCAGAACAACTAAGCCAAACTAAATAACATCAACACTAGGCTAATTTATCCAGATATCCAGATGTTTATATAATTACGTCATCATAAAATGACATCAACACAATCGTCATCACAACAAATTTAATTGTTCTTTAAAAGCAATTGTCCGTTTAACAAAGTGTCATTCAGCAACTTGTTCCAACTAATTAAGCTGTAGTTTAACCACGTATCCTGATTCAAAGCGGTGCTGGAGCGTGAAATGATTCACTGGACGATACATCTGAAAGGAGGACCTAAAGAGGTCAACCATGCTGCTGTGGTTGTCGGACACAAGCTGTACTCATTTGGAGGATACGAGAACAGCTACCAGAACAATAGGGATCATCTTGAAGTCCACATCTTCAACACATTGTCTTTGCGTTGGAGGAAGCTGCCCCCAGTGAAAAATGGAAGAGGACAACATCCCATTGAGGTTCCCTCCAAGCGCTGGGGCCACACAGCTGTGCTAGTAGAAGAAATTGTCTTCATCTGGGGAGGGTATCCTTACGGCAATGTGCTCTATGCCTTTGAGGTCGACACGCACTGCTGGTTCAAACCCAATACTTCTGGGACTATTCCAGAAGCAAGAAGGTTCCACTCAGCCTGTTTCCTGGAGATGGTCATGTATGTGTATGGAGGACGCACCCGGCTGACTGGATATACTAATGACATGTACAAGTTGGACACCACCATAATGGTCTGGACTTTAATTAACACCAGAGACAATCCACCCTCTGCTTCATGCTGTCACTCTGCCACCATCATCGGAACAAAGATGTTTGTATTTGGGGGCTGGGGAAGCTGCCACAACGGCACCAGAGTGTTTGACACAGAGACCAACTTATGGCTGAGCATGCCTTCTGGACACCTTATTCCAGAAAGACGTGGTCATCATTCAGCCTTTGCCTACAATGGAGAGCTGTACATATTTGGTGGCTGGAACAGGAGCCCTGGCTTAAATGATCTGTGGAAATTCAGTCCAAAGACCTTTTCCTGGAAGCAGGTTGAGCCCAAGGGGAAAGACCCCTGTAGGATGTATGGGATGTGCTGTTGCATGGTGGGAGATAGTATCATCATCTTTGGAGGACTCAAAGAAGGCAACATAACTGTTGATGACCTGTACGTCTTAGATTTATGTCCTACTTTGAAGACATTATGCAAGCTATCAGTTGTTCATTACGGCCTGAAGCAGTCTGAGCTCCCACATGACATCAAGTGGGAACTGGCAACCATGACTACCAACAGCAACAGAAAAAGATAACATAGCCCATTACCCGTTACTCAAAAAAGTAATACATTACACATTACACAATACCATTTGAAAAATAAAGCCTTTAATACTTTACTTGATTACTCCCTGGATACAGTAATTAGTTACACTACTTTACTTTATAGCTGATCTACAAGCTCACAAAGCTTCGTAATGGGAGCTTGTAGATCGACAATTTTCAAAAGATTTCTTAAACATTTGAAAACATAAAAAGTCTAATGAGTACTTTTACTTTTGGTTCTTTAAATGCATTTTGATACCAATACGTTTGTACTTGAGTGATTAAAAAAAAACAATAACGAGTCAGCCTTGTTAGATAGCCTCAGGTCCGGGCATTCCAGAGTCTAGGAAAAAAAGAAAAAAAGCCCCCTAGTAGCTAGGAATGATCTTGGGACACATAGGAGAGCCCCACCTGAGGTAGGCCTATATATCCTAGAAAATGACAGCTAGCAATAGGAGATAAGACAGATACGTAAGATAAAAGAATGGTGTGCTGCCAGTTTAGTTGACAACTAAAAGGTTTTTCTCTGGAAACGACACATCAGTGGGCTGCCAGCATACTCTCTCCAGTGAGAGTATATTGTGCTATTTGTTCTATTGTTCTATTTTTTTTTTTTTTATCCCACAATTGTGTAACCTATTTTTTCACCCAGTGCTAATTGCCTATGTAATCCTGGGCTCTGCTCTCCCTCTGCCGCGCCTGGGGAGACAACGGACTGACCTCATGCTTCCTTCTATGCATGAGGAGTCCAATTTGCTTCTTTTCACCTGACAGTGGAGATTTCCCTGGTTTGGACGTAGCGCGTAGAAGGAACACGTTATTCCAACCAGTTCCTTTCCCCTCCATCAGGCGCCCCGGCTGGCCAGGGGGAGGCATTATTGAGACCAGGATTACGTGCATGTTTTTGTGAGGGTATCAACCCTTATTTTTTTTAATACTCTGAAAAGTTTATTTTTTGTTGATAGCTGGTTTCTGCATGACAGAAGAGACAATCTATTCTGGTTAGGGATGGGGATGATAATCTCCATGATTTTTTAAAACAACTTTTTGGACACTACTCCTACAGATTTGGCCCTAAAATCACGCAAATCGTTACACAGTATGTCTACACTCATGTCATCAACATGGATCTGTCCCATATAGCGCCACCGTCAGGCCGATTTTTTCAAACACATTTTTGGACACTGCTCCTACACATTTTGGCCTAAAATCACGCTGCGACCTGACGGTCGCTTATCTCCCGATTAGGGAGTCTTACTGGTATTAGTACTTGATAGTCTTTTTTCCACTCTCTACCAAATCACTTTGCCAAAAAATAGCCGATCTACAAGCTCACAATGCGTCACACCGCGAGCTTGTAGATTGGCTATTTTTGGGAAAATGTTACACCCCAGGATAATGGATGTTGGGATGTTGGGGAAAAGCAGGTTGTTCTTCCTGAGAAGACTGAGATCGTTTGGCGTGTGCAAATAGGATGCTACAGATGTTCTACCAGTCTGTCATGGCATGTGTCCTCTTTTTTGGAATAACCTGCTGGGGTGGCAACAACAGAGCGGGTGACACCTTTAACCTAAATAGACTGGTGAGGAAAGCGGGCTCTGTTGTTGGGTCCTCTCTGCAGGGGGTGGAGGAAGTTGCCAAGGTGCGAACGGCTAGGAAGTTGGACTCCATCTTGAACAACTCCTCCCACCCCCTCCACCTTGAGATCTTCAGTTACTGGAGTAAGAGAGGAAATGACCGTTTTGTTTACCCAGGGTGGAGATGCGAGAGACTAGGAAAGTCTTTTGTACCGGCTGCTCTCAAGCTGTATAACGAGACACACAACGGTCGATTGACAAGGACTACCTTCCTAACGTAGGACGATGGTAGCCTTTTTTTCCTTACTGGAACTATATCTGCACTGACTTTGACCTCTAAGGACCTTCCAGGGAGGGTGTTTTTTTGTGCGTCTTGCCGCATCACCCTTTCTTGTTTATTTTTATTTTTTTGCTAGTTGTTTTTATCGCTCTGACCTTTGGACACTGCACTATTAGGTTGTGTTAGTAGTTTTCTTTTAGTATTTCTGCTTGTGTTTGACATGATGTAGAGATACTTGTTGCACTAACTAGCATTGATTGTATGGTCACTTTGATTTGGGCACTGTATTATTTTTTGATAGTCGTGCTTTAAGACACTTTATGTATATATATATTATTCGTTCCCTTTCCTGTTGTACCTTGCTCTTACTGTACTTACTGTACTCTGTACTCTGTTCTTGTTTTTTTCTTTTTATCTTTTTCATACTTCTCTGTAACTTTGTAAATAACCTTATACTGCTGTGCTGCCTCTGGGCAACAAACTTTCCCCCTTGGGATAATAAAGGTATCTATCTATCTATCTATCTATCTATCTATTTATCGTGATAATATCGTAAATCGCAATTTCTTTGGTCACAATAATCGTGAAATGACATTTTCATATCGTCCCATCCCTATTTGTCTCAGCTCATATAGAGCTTGTTCTTTATTATCTCTCCAGTCCAGACCCTCAAGCTTCCCACCTCTCCCCTTATTTTCTGGCCCTGCACTATTGGACTGTGTTGGTTGAACTGAGTACAATTGCTGTGTTGATATGGCGGTGTGATACCGCATTGAATAGCATTGCCTGTTGTGTGCACTTTTTTGTTTGGCACTGTCTGTTAAGTTGTGCTTTGAGCTTAGCTTTTTTGTGTGTGTGTGTGACGTGTCACTTATGCGCGTTGAATGTTTCATGGTCACAATATGTATATATTCTTCTTTTTTTGCAATAGCTTTTCGACACGTTATGTTTATATTCTTCTTTTTTTGTGCTTGCTCTTTGGACTACTATTTTTCTTTTTCCTACTTCTTTGTAACTTGTAACCTTAAACTGCTGTGCTGCCTCTGGGCAACTGAATTTTTATCTCTGAATAAGGTGCAAAGAACGCCAGGGAAGCAGAGATCTGATCACTTTACCGCAATGGTCGGCCCCGGTTTGGATTTTAGTTTTCGCGAGCGTTTGCAAACAAATGGATTATCTTCCTCAATCGTCAGCGGACACTCATGGGCACACGCACGAAGCTTCCGAGGCTCTTCAAAATGAGGCGTAAGTGAACGGCGGCACAAGCAACAGCTAGAAATGTTAGAAACCTTGGCTTCCATTGTGTTAACAGATCCTTGAAGATGCTCCACAAAACCAGTATTTACATTGGACAACAGTGTAGCATGGCATTTATTTTACATTTTTTACATTGTACAACATAGATACTGTGGCTCTTTCTTCCATGTAACAACATTCACCACTAGAACTCTCTGCTTCGTACGCTGAGGAGCCAAACGCAACGCTTCAAGAAAAGTGCCCACACAGCATAACTGTCTTGAATAAGGCATAGTCTGTGAAGCGATTCTCATGTAAATGTTTTGTTTTGTTATTGTTGCTGGGCTTTCGTTGTGCATCCAGTGCATGTACAGTACAAGAGGTTACGTGGGGCTGTATTTTTAATACATTTGAATTGTGCGTTCACTGTTTGACTTTATGTGAGCTGGGAAAAGTGTTTCCTCTCATAGGACAATCAATGTCATCTAATCTAATCTAATGTATTGTAATTTAATGTAATGTAATATACGGCGAAAGCTTTTGCCGTAACCAGATGAGACACAATACAAAACAAAGAGCATGTTCCTACACCTCTCTTGATAAGAGAAGATAGAGATACCGGTAGGAGCAGAACAACTAAGCCACACTAAATAACATCTACAGTAGGCTAATTTTCCTACTTAGATTGATCCCAAATGACTGTCCATTGGGTCTACTAGGCAGAAAGGCCCCTGTCGTCCACTTTCCCCAGCATTACTTATTAGCCCCACTCTATGAGGGCTGCTCGGTTCTGCTGGGGAAACTGGACAACATAGACCCCATGGACAGTCATTTGGGATCATTATAAGTCGGACAATGGCCGGGTTTCCCAAAGCGATTTTAGCCCATCGTAAGCCCATCGTAGCTCACACATGGTCGTAGAGACGAAGCCCCGATCGTCATGTTCCCGAATTTACATGGGTTCAGCGACTTATTTAGCCCCCTACAACTACACCAACATTCAAAATTTCACAAAAAAAGTGCTTAATAAAGTCTCACACCTGTCTAAATATGGTACGGCTTTCTATAATTACCTGTATCCTCCGTTTTCTTTAATAAGAAGCCTTTTTATCCGATCGCTGTTTGTTTATCTCAATGGGGTTGGTGCGCATGGGGAACGCCAGGAAATAGCCTACATGATAGGGGACCTAGCATGAGAGGATGGATGGATGCATATCCCATCAGCTGGTCTATATAATTATGTCATCATACAATGACATCAACACATCGTCATCACAACAAATGTAATTGTCCTTTAAAAGCAATCGTCCAGTTAACAAGGTGTCATTCAGCAACTTGCTCCAACTAATTAAGCTGTAGTTTAACCACGTATCCTGTAAATTAGTTTCACTGATTCAAAGCGGTGCTGGAGCGTGAAATGATTCACTGGACGATACATCTGAAAGGAGGACCTAAAGAGTTCTACCATGCTGCTGTGGTTGTCGGACACAAGCTGTACTCATTTGGAGGGTTACAGAACAGCTACCAGAACCAAAGGGATCATCTTGAAGTCCATATCTTCAACACATTGTCTTTGCGTTGGAGGAAGTTGCCCCCAGTGAAAAATGGAAGAGGACAAAGTCCAATTGAGGTTCCCTCCAAGCGCTGGGGCCACACAGCTGTGCTGCTAGAAGAAATTGTCTTCATCTGGGGAGGGTGCCTGCTTTACTGCAATGTGCTTTATGCCTTTGAAGTCGACACCCACTGCTGGTTCAAACCCAATATTTCTGGGACTATTCCAGAAGCAAGGAGGTTCCACTCAGCCTGTTTCCTGGAGAAGGTCATGTATGTGTATGGAGGAGACACCCGGCTGACTGGATGTACTAATGACATGTACAAGTTGGACACCACCATAATGGTTTGGTCTTTAATTAACACCAGAGACAATCCACCACCTGCTTCACGGTGTCATTCTGCCACCATCATCGGAACAAAGATGTTTGTATTTGGGGGTAAAAAGGGCTATAATGTGGTTGACTACTACAACAGCGTCATAGTGTTTGATACAGAGACCAACTTATGGCTGAGCATGCCTTCTGGACACCTTATTCCAGAAAGACGTGGTCATCATTCAGCCTTTGCCTACAATGGAGAGCTGTACATATTTGGTGGCTGGAATGGGAATCCTGGCTTAAATGATCTGTGGAAATTCAGTCCAAAGACCTTTTCCTGGAAGCAGGTTGAGCCCAAGGGGAAAGACCCCTGTAGGATGTATGGGATGTGCTGTTGCATGGTGGGAAATGGTATCATCATCTTTGGAGGACTCAAAGCAGGCAACATACCTGTTGATGCCCTGTACGTCTTTGATTTATGTCCTACTTTGAAGACATTATGCAAGCTATCAGTTGTTCATTACGGCCTGAAGCAGTCTGAGCTCCCACATGACATCAAGTGGGAACTGGCAACCATGACTACCAACAGCAACAGAAAAAGATAACCTAGCCCATTACCCGTTACTCAAAAAAGTAATACATTACACATTACACAATACTTTTGAAAAAGCTAAAGCCTTTAATACTTTACTTGATTACTCCCTGGAGACAGTAATTAGTTACACTACTTTACTTTATAGCTGATCTACAAGCTCACAATGCTTCTCAATGTGAGCTTGTAGTTCGACAATTTTCAAAAGATTTATTAAACATTTGAAAACATAAAATGGGCCACTCTGTCTAATGAGTACTTTTACTTTTGGTTCTTTAAATGCATTTTGATACCAATACGTTTGTACTTGAGTGATTAAAAAAACAATAACGAGTCGGCCTTGTCAGATAGCCTCAGGGCCGGGCATTCCAGAGTCTAGGAAAAACGTTTAAAAAAAAAAAGGAAGAAAGAAAGAAAAAAGCCCCTTAGTAGCGAGGAATGATCTTGGGACACATAGGAGAGCCCCACCTGAGGTAGGCCTATAGAACCTAGAAAATGACAGATAGCAATAGGAGATAAGACAGATACGTAAGATAAAAGAATGGTGTGTGCTGCCAGTTTAGCTGACAACTAAAAGGTTTTTCTCTGGAAACAACACATCAGTGGGCTGCCAGCATACTCTCTCCAGTGAGAGTATATTGTGTTGTTCTATTATTTATTTTCATTTTTATTTTTTTAATACCCTGAAAAGTGTATTTTTTGTTGATAGCTGGTTTCTGCCTGACAGAAAAGTCAATCTATTCTGGTTAGAGATGGGGACGATAATCTCCATTATCGTTTATCGCTATAAAAAAACACTCACAATAATCATATCCTGGAGATTTTAATTTATCATGAAATTATCCTCTGTAATATTAATTCTTGATAATCTTTTTTGCACTCTCTACCAAATCACTTTGCCAAAAAATAGCCGATCTACAAGCTCACAATGTGTCGCACCGCGAGCTTGTAGATTGACTCTTTTTGGGAAAATGTTACACCCCAGGATAATGGATGTTGGGGATTTATCGTGATAATATCGTAAATCGCAATTTCTTTGGTCACAATAATCGTGACATGACATTTTCATATCGTCCCATCCCTAATTCTGTCTCAGCTCATATAGAGCTTGTTCTTTAGCATCTCTCCATCCCAGACCCTCAAGCTTCCCACCTTTCCCCTTATTTTCTGGCCCTCCACTATTGGACTGTGTTGGTTGAACCGAGTACAATTGCTTTGTTGATATGGCGGTGTGATACTTGTGTTGCATTGAATAGCATTGCCTGTTATGTGCACTTTTTTGTTTGTTAAGTTGTCCTTTGAGTTTAGCTTTTTTTTGTGTGCGTGTGACGTGTCACTTATGAGCGTTGAATGTTTTGTGGTCACATTATGTATATATTCCTCTTTTTTTGCAATAGCTTTTCGACACTTTATGTTTATATTCTTTTTTTGTCCTTGCTCTTTGGACTACTATTTTTCTTTTTCCTACTTCTTTGTAACTTGTAACCTTAAACTGCTGTGCTGCCTCTGGGCAACTGAATTTCCCCCGTGGGATAATGAAGGTATCTATCTATCTATCTATCTATCTATCTATCTATCTATCTATCTATCTATCTATCTATATATCTATATATCTATCTATCCATCTATCCCCTGTTTGGGACCAACATCAATACAGCATGTAATTTTAGACAAACTCTTTGACAACGACAATACAATATTCTTCATTTTCGGGTCTGAGAGGCTAAGGGCCCGATTTTGAACGTGGTATTCTATGCGCTAGTGTAGTATTTAAGTCCGGTCGCATATGATTGTGGCGACAACTCCCTCATATGCGTTGTTTTGCAATTAAGAAGTTGGAGATAAGTCATATGAACGTGCTGTGCGGCGCCCGCACGAATATTTAAGACAGGGGGGGTGGAACATATTTAAATGAACCTGTGCTAAGCGCCCAGAGCTATTATGATCATCAAGTTTAAAAAGAAATAACGCATAGAATAAGACGTGCTTCGATCACCTTCTAGGCGCTAAATGACATGTTTATTCCCCCTGGGAGAGGATGCGCCGCTCTTAATTAAGAACCAATAGCTATATTCGTTCTATTCTGTCAATTCTGGTCTAATTTTACAAATGTAAATGTCTAAATATGTCTTGGCATGTGTACATATATATTAATGTTTATCCATTATCAAACGAAATGAGGGGGGATATATTTTATTTCATTTAATTGGTTCCACCAGAAGATTCTTCTCTTTTTTTTCTCGCCTCCTCCTCACACAAGGTCCGATTAAAAAAGAAGAAAAAAAATGTAGGTATATATAAACTAGATAGATAGATAGATAGGCCTACCTTTATTATCCCAAGGGGGAAATTATGAAAGCCTTTTAAAATGTTATAGGCTACTACTGGAATCTTGCTACAAAAGAATTCATTACATCTTGCCAGAAAGACGCAGATTTAGATCAAACTAATTAGCGGAGCATGCAGCCAGCTGGTCTGCTCCGGACTCCTAAAATTTACATTAAACATGGTTCTCAGCAAACTTATGATAATAAGCCTACTGTGTTCTCACCTCAAAATGCATGGATTCATCATTAATTCTTCATATGGATCGGATCACACTCACAGTGGAGGCAGCTGGCATTAACTTGAGGTACCGACTAACAAATGGTTCACATCCAGGTATTGCCCTGAGCGCAGGTCAGCACGACCACTCCTCTGGGCAACAGGCTCTGCTAATCAATCAACCATGCCATCATGCCATATTAATTAATATGCCACTTAGTTTAATTCGTTTAACCGTAACCCAAATTTTACAAATTAAAATGTCTTAATAATCTTTGAGACATGTTCAAACGAAATCTGCAACAACATTATTATATTATAGCCTTATTCTTCTCTCTCTCTCTCTCTCTCTCTCTCTCTCTCTCTCTCTATCTCTCTATCTCTCTATCGCCCGATGCTTCTCTCTCTCTCTCGCCTTTTTTTCTCTATTAACAAACAATGTCGGTTCTAATAAAACAGACCATATTGAGTGTGAGATATTTGCAAGTGTCATCCTCCCTGTTCAAGAACAGGTTTTAGGGAATGACGCACAAGCTTCTGATTGGTGAGTTTACCTACCAGCCGAAAATCGTGGTCACGCAATCCGCTTTTTAGCTAAAACACACCCATGCATAATTCTTCCGTGCGCTTGGCGCACAATTTGATCAGCGCAAATCACATAATCAGCTGCTGATCGTTATTCATGCGTCAAACGCGATAGTCGGCAGTCGGCAACTCCTTACCACGGGCGTTAATTACCGTCTTCGTAATCGGGCCCTAAATCTCATCAAATGGTGGTCCATGGCTCAATTACTGAATAAATACAGTAATGGACCTCGATATGAAAACAAGTTGAAAACCACTGATTTACACTGTCAGAGCTGGACTGTGTATAAATGACGAGATCCATTTGAACCTGCTATAGGAATGGTTAAAGGGCATAGTTAAGGAATCTGACTGCTAAGAGGGAACCATTACGGAACCGGAATCGTAATCTTGTATAGAATCAGATTTGAAAGGATTAGGTTCTCCCTTAACAGATCCTTGAAGATGCTCCACAAAACCAGTATTTACATTGGACAACAGTGTAGCATGGCATTTATTTTACGTTTTTAGATTGTACGACATATATACCGTGGCTCTTTCTTCCATGTAACAACATTCACCACTAGAACTCTCTGATTCGTACGCGAAGGAGCCAAACGCAACGCTTCAAGAAAAGTGCCCACACAGCATAACTGTCTTGAATAAGGCATAGTCTGTGAAGCGATTCTCATGTAAATGTTTTGTTTTGTTATTGTTGCTGGGCTTTTGTTGTGCATCACAGTGCATGCACATATACAAATACGTGGGACTGTATATGTATACATTTGAATTGTCCGTTCACTGTTTGACTGTTTGTGAGCTGGGAAAAGCGTTTCCTCTCTTAGGACAATCAACATAATCTAACCTACTTTATTGTACTGTAATGTAATGTAATATACGGCGAAAGCTTTTGCCGTAACCAGATGAGACACAATACAAAACAAAGAGCATGTTCCTACACCTCTCTTGATAAGAGAAGATAGAGATAGGAGCAGAACAACTAAGCCACACTAAATAACATCTACACCAGGCTAATTTATCCAGATGTCCAGATGTTCTATATAATTACGTCATCATAAAATGACATCAACACATCGTCATCACAACAAATTTAATTGTCCTTTAAAAGCAAGTGTCCGTTTAACAAAGTGTCATTCAGCAACTTGTTCCAACTAATTAAGCTGTAGTTTAACCACATATCCTGTAAGTTGATTGATTCAAAGCGGTGCTGGAGCGTGAAATGATTCACTGGACGATACATCTGAAAGGAGGAGCTAAAGAGTTCCAGCATGCTGCTGTGGTTGTCGGACACAAGCTGTACTCATTTGGAGGATACAAGAACAGCAACCAGAACAACAGGAATCATCTTGAAGTCCACATCTTCAACTCATTGTCTTTGCGTTGGAGGAAGCTGCCCCCAGTGAAAAATGGTAGAGGACAAAGTCCCATTGAGGTTCCGTTAAAGCGCTGGGGCCACACAGCTGTGCTGCTAGAAGAAATTGTAACCCTAACCTTCATCTGGGGAGGGAATACTTATTGCAATGTGCTTTATGGCTTTGAAGTCGACACGCACAGCTGGTTCAAACCCAATACTTCTGGGACAATTCCAGAAGCAAGGATGTTCCACTCAGCATGTTTCCTGGAGAAGGTCATGTATGTGTATGGAGGACGCACCCGTCTGAGTGGATGTACTAATGACATGTACAAGTTGGACACCACCATAATGGTCTGGTCTTTAATTAACACCAGAGACAATCCACCACCTGCTTCATGTTATCACTCTGCCACCATCATCGGAACAAAGATGTTTGTATTTGGGGGCTTGGGGGGAAGCTACTACAACAGCATCAGAGTGTTTGACACAGAGACCAACTTATGGCTGAGCATGCCTTCTGGACACCTTATTCCAGAAAGACGTGGCTATCATTCAGCCTTTGCCTACAATGGAGAGCTGTACATATTTGGTGGCTGGAATGGGAGCGCTGGCTTAAATGATCTGTGGAAATTCAGTCCAAAGAGCTTTTCCTGGAAGCAGGTTGAGCCCAAGGGGAAAGACCCCTGTAGGATGGATGGGATGTGCTGTTGCATGGTGGGAGATAGTATCATCATCTTTGGAGGAGTCAAAGAAAGCAACATACCCGTTGATGACCTGTACGTCTTAGATTTATGTCCTACTTTGAAGACATTATGCAAGCTATCAGTTGTTCATTATGGCCTGAAGCAGTCTGTGCTCCCACATGACATCAAGTGGGAACTGGCAACCATGACTACCAACAGCAAGAGACAAAGATAACATAGCCCATTACCCGTTACTCAAAAAAGTAATACATTACACATTACACAATACTTTTGAAAAACTAAAGCCTTTAATACTTTACTTGATTACTCCCTGGAGACAGTAATTAGTTACACTACTTTACTTTATGGCTGATCTACAAGCTCACAACGCTTCCCAATGTGAGCTTTTAGATCGACAATTTTCAAAAGATTTCTCATACATTTGAAAACATGAAATGGGCCACTCTGTCTAATGAGTACTTTTATTTTTGGTTCTTTAAGTGCATTTTGATACCAATACGTTTGTACTTGAGTGATTAACTCACTTAGCGCCGAGCGAGCCAGATTTCAATATGAATCTGCGCTTATAACGCCAGGAAATAGCTATATTGAATCCCCAAAATCACATTACATAACCAGGTGCCCGTGCCTGCTTATACCACAAGATGACCACTAGAGTGAGCAATAGCCCATAGACTTTCCATGGTCCCATGTTAAGTCAGAATAAAAAACGAGGTTCAGGACATAACAGGATGGTACGATGACATGCTCTCCATTGACATTCAATGGACAGGCCGCGGGCCGCCATTTGAGCTCAATACTGTTCAATTCGTGCTTGATCGTCTCAAACCACCATTGGTATGGGCATCGGAACGTATATAGATGCCACACAGAAAGTTTCCGAATCAAAATCCGACCTAGTGAAGCTACGTGAGGGTCGGATGGTTTGCATTGAGCCTAGCGGCTAACAGAGGCCTACGTAAACAGGAAGCTATGGCTTAAAGGTGACGTCATAATCGTATCCTTTTTTTTCACGGTTTCCGTCTGTATGCTAGTCGAAGGTAAGCTAACCGTTCCGCTCCGTCTATCAACCCAAATTAAAAGCTTAAACAATGCTTTTATATAAATGTCGCTCTTTGTCGCTCGGCACTAAACGCCATCATTAGTTAGTCGCCCCGAAAGTCGCTCGGCGCTAAGTGAGTTAAAAAAAACAATAACGAGTCGGCCTTGTCAGATAGCCTCAGGTCCGGGCATTCCAGAGTCTAGGAAAAAAGTTTAAAAAAAGAAGTAAAATAAAATAAAAATAAAAAAAGGAAGAAAGAAAGAAAGAAAAAAAAGCCCCCGGAATGATCTTGGGACACATAGGAGAGCCCCACCTGAGGTAGGCCTATAGAACCTAGAAAATGACAGATAGCAATAGGAGATAAGACAGATACGTAAGATAAAAGAATGGTGTGTGCTGCCAGTTTAGCTGACAACTAAAAGGTTTTTCTCTGGAAACGACACACCAGTGGGCTGCCAGCATACACTCTCCAGTGAGAGTATATTGTCTTGTTATATATATATATATATATATATATATATATATTTATATATATATTATTTTTTTTTTTCTTTTTTTTTCAATACCCTGAAAAGTTAATTTTTTGTTGATAGCTGGTTTCTGCCTTACAGAAGAGTCAATCTATTCTGGTTAGGGATGGGGACGATAATCTCCATTATCGTTTATCGCGATAAAAAAACTCACAATAATCATATCATGGAGATTTTAATTTATCATGGAATTATCCTCTGTAATATTAGTACTTTATAGTCTTTTTTCCACTCTCTACCAAATCTCTTTGCCAAAAAATAGCCGATCTACAAGCTCACAATGTGTCGCACCGCGAGCTTGTAGATTGGCTATTTTTGGGAAAATGTTACGCCCCAGGATAATGGATGTTAGGGATTCATCGTGATGATATCGTAAATCGCAATTTCTTTGGTCACAATAATCGTGACATGACATTTTCATATCGTCCCATCCCTATTTCTGTCTCAGCTCATATAGAGCTTGTTCTTTAGCATCTCTCCAGTCCAGACCCTCAAGCTTCCCAACTTTCCCCTTATTTTCTGGCCCTGCACTATTGGACTGTGTTGGTTGAACTGAGTACAATTGCTGTGTTGATATGGCGGTGTGATACTTGTGTTGCATTGAATAGCATTGCCTGTTATGTGCACTTTTTTGTTTGTTAAGTTGTGCTTTGAGTATAGCTTTTTTTTGTGTCACTTATGAGCGTTGAATGTTTCGTGGTCACATTATGTATATATTCCTCTTTTTTTGCAATAGCTTTTTGACACTTATGTTTATATTCTTCTTTTTTTGTGCTTGCTCTTTGGACTACTATTTACTATTTTTCTTTTTCCTACTTCTTTGTAACTTGTAACCTTAAACTGCTGTGCTGCCTCTGGGCAACTGAATTTCCCCCGTGGGATAATAAAGGTATCTATCTATCTATCTATCTATCTATCTATCTATCTATCTATCTATCTATCTATCTATCTATCTATCTATCTATCTATCAACAGTATCTTTCTATCTATTTAATCCCTGTTTACACACACGCTCAACGAGGCGTGCCCCCTTTGACGGCCTGACGAGGGGGTCTTTCCCCCCCAAGGCGAGGGCCGTCCTTCCCCCTTCCGATGAACCGCAACCAGCGACCACATAATTTGCACGAACGGCGTACACAATGATGTGTATGCCGTTCAGTGTTTAATCTCTCCTTTGGTACCAACATCAATACAGCATGTAATCGTAGACACACGATTTTCTTCATTTTCGGGTCTGAGAGGCTACATCTCATCAAATGGTGGTCCATGGCTCGAATACTGAATAAATACAATAATGGACCTCGATATGAAAAAGGTTGAAAACCACTGATTTACACTGTCAGAGCTGGACTGTGTACAAATGACGAGGTCCATTTGGTTCCTATTGGAACCTGCTATAGGAATCGTTAAAGGGAACCGTTAAGGAGTCTGACTGCTAAGAGGGAACCATTAAGGAACCGGAATCCTAATCTTTTATAGAATCAGACTTGAAAGGATCAGGTTCTGCCTTAACAGATCCTTGAAGATGTTCCACAAAACCAGTATTTACATTGGACAACAGTGTAGCATGGCATTTATTTTAGTTTTCTTTTTTTTCTTCTTTTTTTTTTACATTGTACAACATAGATACCGTGGCTCTTTCTTCCATGTAACAACATTCACCACTAGAACTCTCTGCTTCGTACGCTGAGGAGCCAAACGCAACGCTTCAAGAAAAGTGCCCACACAGCATAACTGTCTTGAACAAGGCACAGTCTGTGAAGCGATTCTCATGTAAATGTTTTGTTTTGTTATTGTTGCTGGGCTTTCGTTGTGCATCCTCTGCATACAGTACAAGAGGTTACGTGGGGCTGTATTTGTATACATTTGAATTGTCCGTTCACTGTTTGACTGTATGTGAGCTGAAAAAGCTAAAGCCTTTAATACTTTACTTGATTACTCCCTGGAGACAGTAATTAGTTACACTACTTTACTTTATAGCTGATCTACAAGCTCACAATGCTTCTCAATGTGAGCTTGTAGATCGGCTATTTTTCAAAGATTTTTATACATTTAAAAACTTGAACTTTTACTTGTGGTTCTCTAAGTGCATTTTGATACCAATACGTTTGTACTTTAGTGATTTAAAAAAACTATAACGAGTATAGGAGCTTGGAACAGGCACATAGACCCTCTCCAGACCATGAATGCAAGAAATGCAAACGTCCTCTTTCCATGCCATACCTGAAGGCAGCATTCAAGAGAATTACCTCGTCCAAACTCTCCTGAACTCGAATGCAGCATCTTATGTTGAAAGAGTTGCCCTCTCTGTGTAGAAATCCATGCCATTACTCCAATTTCAGCCCCTGCCTCTCTAGCATTCTCTGCACGTCCCTGGCTAGGAATGATCTTGGGACACATACTGTAGGAGAGCCCCACCTGAGGTATAGAACCTAGAAAATGACAAATAGCAATAGGAGATACGTAAGATAAAAGAATGGTGTGTGCTGCCAGTTTAGCTGACAACTAAAAGGTTTTTCTCTGGAAACGACACATCAGTGGGCTGCCAGCATACTCTCTCCAGTGAGAATGCATACTTTGAAAGGAGCGAAGGAATATCTGGTGTTATTTAACATAAAGCATGTTTATAGCTCCTAACAGAATATACACATCAATCAGTACCTGTAATCAAAGCTTTTACACTTCGGTGTCAGTGTTTCAACAAGAAGGATCCTGCACTCGAGTAACAATTTGTTCTTCAGAACGTCTATTTTATCACGATAAAAAACACAACACAATAATCATATCGTGGAGATTTTAATTTATCGTGAAATTATCCTCGGTCATGCACTGGGATCAGTTCACCTTTATTGGCCGAGCTGCATATCCAGCACATACGGTACCACTTATACCCTCTATAATTAGTAAAACTTACTTAACTCATTGAGTGCCTATCCCGAATTAGTTCGGGATATATTATCGCATCACAGAGTGCCTATCCCGAACTAGTTCGGGATATTAAAAAAAAAAAATCTAGTGAACATGATTTCAATTGCGATTTTGCATGTTCCACCCCCATACAACCCCATCTAACATACAGGGCAGCCATGTTTGTTTACATAACATGTAAAACATAATGGCGATTATCTCAAGAATGCCTGAACGGATTTCCAATCGGATTTTTTTGTTTGAAAGCTGTGAACAAACTGCACAAATCCAAATTTTAGAGCTCATTCTTCTCTGTTTTTTTCCCATGCATGAGGTGTGCAAGGTTTAATCATGGCTAAGTTGACGAAAATAAGGCTTCTAAAATGCTTGGTAGCCAATAGCTAACTTCAAGCTAACTTCATCCTCTTCCTGTACATGCACAAAGGAAAGTGTTCAGGCAAGTCATGGCTGCAGGGCTTCTGCATATACCAGCATATCTCTATGGGATTTTCTATGGCCACTGGGCGCCCTCTAGTGGTGAAAGGGGTGGCACTAAATTAAGTTAATATTCGTACTTTTTTTTTCACTCTCTACCAAATCTCTTTGTCAATGAATAGCTGATCTACAAGCTTCATAACGTGTCGCACCATGACGCGTTGTGAGCTTGTAGATCGTTTTTTGGGGGGGAAATTATGTTGGGGGTGTTTACATTATCGCGATAATATCATAAACCGCAATTTCTTTGGTCACAATAATCGTGACGTGACATTTTCATATTGTCCCATCCCGAATTCTGTCTCGGCTCATATAGAGCTTGTTCTTTAGCATCTCTCCAGTCCAGACCCTCAAGCTTCCCATCTCTCCCTTCTTTACACACACGCTCAACGAGGCGTGCCCCCTTTGACGGCCTGACGAGGGGGTCTTTTCCCTGAGGCGAGGGCCGTCCTTCCCCCCCACCATCCCCCCCGATGAACCGCAACGAGCGACCACATAACACATAACGGCAAACGCGACGGCCGCGCGCAATAACAGCGTCTGACCCTATCGACGCCCTGTCCGAGCTAGGAGACGTGACTGAACGCAGACGTGCAGTTCAGCCTAGTTCAGCCTTCACGTCACGTTCCGGCAAACCAAACCAAACCGTGTGATTTTCTCCGCACGTATACATCCACTTAAACCCTGTGCGCTTTGTTTCACCGGCGTCCCCCAGGGCAGTAGTACTGCTAGCATTTCCCTCTATAGCGGGTATGCACATGAATAAAGTGAATGGCAAATCGAGGCGTCAAAGTGAGCGGAAAAGTGAATTTAACGTTGTTAAAGTTGTTTGCTGCAATCACCACTCAGTAGGCGTTCGTTCCCACATAACTTCCAGGTATGATGATGATGTTTTTTATAACTGTGATATTATGTTTTCTTTGCTTACTATTTATTATGTTCATGAATTAAATGCAGAGGGCTTCCAATGTAAAATAGACCGTAAAAAGTCTTATTTGGGATGTTCCTTTTAGGCAGGGTTGTTTAACTGTACTTGTACTGTACTTTCAATTGTATTGACTACTTGTACTGTTCTCCATTTTTGTCTAATAAAATAATCAATCAATCAATCAATCATGTCACACGGATACCCTCTATACCGAGTCTCTTTGGCTGAGAGTAGTGACACTCTATGAGCTTGTAGATCGGCTATCTTTTCCTCTGGAACCAAGACATCAGAAGGCTGCCCGCAGTATATACTCTGTCCAGAGAGAAGGTATACTTTGAAAGGGAGCGAAAGGGAACATCTTTTTGCTATAGGGTTCAAGTGGATACCTTCCACCGGAATACCAATAAGACGCAAAGGCAGCGGTAAAAAAAGCGAGAAAAAGAGAGAGGTCTAGAGAGAGACAGAGGTAGGGGGGAGAGAGGGAGGGAGAGGAGGGGTGTCAGACGGAGAGAGGAAGAAGATGATGAGATGGTGGAAGAGGAGAAAAGCTCATCGCAGAGGGAGCTGAACGTTATTTAGACTAAATGAGGTCGAGACCTTGAGATTTACTCGGAATCTTAACTCGCGTGGTTAACAGCTCCCCGTGCGTGCGTGTGTGCGTGCTTGAGTGCGCGTGTGCATGTGAGCGTGCGTGCACACGCTTGTCCATGCAGTCTGCAGAATAACAACTAGGTCAATGTCAATGTGTCTTCTTCCTGTTAACACCTGAGTTGAACGGTAACAGCTTCTGCTCAGACAAATATTGTTTTAAGGCCTTGTGTGTGCGTGTACACGCGTGCACACGCACACATGTACCTTTCCGCTCCTACCCAAAAAAAATGATTTAAACTAGTGAAAAGAGACGATCTACAAGCACACAACGCCTCGCACCCGCGAGGCGTTGTGTGCTTGTAGATCGGCTGTTTTCACTACTTTAGTGCGACAGCCTTGTATGATGAAGCAGGGCTTTGCTTTGCGAAAAATTTGAAACTTGGAGATACAAGGTTTCTGCCCGACAGTGACGATTTACTTTGTTGGCCGCCCAGCACCCAAAATGAAACAAAGGCCGACATTTTATTTAATTATTTTTCCTAACGGACGGCCTGGACCGACCGGGAATGAACCGGCCGTTCGGTAGTTGTCCCGCTTTTCCCAATGGTCAGCACGTCCCTGCTCCTACCCCAGATTTGAACCCGGTGTCCAGCGAAAGTGCTGATTGTTATTTATTTTATTTTTCCCCCTTGGGATAATAAAGGTATCTATCTATATATCTAGCTAATAGAGCCCGTCTGCTTGCTCAGGGGATAAATGGAATCTTGACCATCAGGTCATAATTCGTGTCAGATCCATGTGTCTATAGGTAAGACATGACTTTTGACATAATCTAAATGTCTCAATAGAAGAGCAGGGAGACAAAATACAACCACCCCAATTGTATATGTTATAATGTATTAACATACTCTACCATAGCGATTGGAAAATGTAATTGTATTCATTAAAAAAGGTAAATAGTGCCACTTTAAAGAGGTGGTGCCATGATTTTTTCCACCCTCTAAAACATGATTATCATGTATTGTGATTATACTAGGAGGAAGATTTTTTCCAAAAAAGTATACAGAAAGAGTTAAAATTGGGTTGTTATGTGGCCACACCCCCAGTTCATTAAGTTTGCATGGATGTCATGGTGGGTGGTGACCCAGCTGAAGTTAGCCACACCCCACAGTGTTGGGTGAATGGTAATTATGGGAGGAGTTGATTCTGTGATGTAAACATATCTGTGTTTTTTAACTGACACTTTTGACCACAAGGTGGCAGCCTCCAAAAGAAAACAAACAAATACCAAGAGAATACATAATTGCTCATAAAAACCACACCAGGGGGTCCAATGATGTACTTTCAACCTCCTAGACCCATGAAAAACAGAAAAAGTACAAAACTATGGCACCACCTCTTTAATGCAAGGGGTTATTAAATAACATATCCTAATAGGAACAATTCAAAAGAATACAAGCTTTCAAGGGGACCCGAAGTGCAATATAGTTCAATGAAAACACAAAACTGCACGGAAAGAAAAACAAACAAATATATCTGTGTGAATTACACATCAGATCTAGATCATATAGACTACAGTGAGGAGGAAATAAGATATTATTTTAAATGGCACACAAGCTTGTGATTAAATAATAGCTACATTGGATAACTCCATTTCCTCACAAGTGATAGTTTTGGTCACAAACAGTGAGTGTATTTTATATTGAAAGTAGAACACACACATGCACGCACACACACACACGTGCACTGCACAGGAGAGATAAATATAGTAATTATGTGCCTTTTTGGCGGTGAGCAAACCATATTAATGCTTTGTGAGAAAAGGGGGCCTGGTGCCAGCTCAACAATGTAAATAAATACATCTTTGCAAGGTTCAAGATTTATGGCTTCTGCTGCTGCTCACTATAATGGGCAACATCTAGAAATGATTGTAGTTTTCATATCTTTACATTCATAAAGTGTGAGGAAGGTGTAACGGATACAAACACTGTTCTGATACTAACAATGAGGTTTACAATGTCTTGATTTGTTTAGTTTGTATTAAAGGGAGGGGAGGGGGGGTTAACACATCTTTTTTTTAAATAGGGGATATGCGCGTGACATCAGGTAAATCCATTTCCAATGGATTATACAAAAAGGACATTTACAAACAAATAATTTTACTGACATGACATACTTAGACAACAAGGTACACAATAAGGCTTAAAAAATATTAAAACCAAATATTACACAAAAGCAGGTGCATACTGTATGTCGTAAAAGGTCAGCTAAAAAGATTGCAAAATAATCTAGGACATCCAAGTTCCATTCTTCCCTGAAATGTGTGCCATACATATTATGGAGCATACGTGCTGGAAGCCCACTTAGCACTGGTTTTAGTCACCTTCAACATAACCTTATACAGTATGTTGAGATCCGGTAAGTCATGACCGACATGACGTGATGTTCTGAGATCTAATAGTCCTGTCATATCCATTATCAGTGTGGTTGCCCTCACAGGGAAACCACACTAATAGTACTTGCAGTGGCGTCAGTTCAGAAAAAGCTAAGGTATGGCAACATGACTGGTGTCTTGCACGCGCGCCTTCATGTCATGTTGCCATACCTTAGCAAGAGGCATGATACATTGATGATGTGGCGTGATGTCATACAATACACAAATTGTATGTTCCGAGTCGCTGCTGCACCCCAAACTTTAAACCGCGCTACAGTCGCGTCGCTAAAACGGCCTCGTTTTACTGTTTTTAGCCCTTTAACCGTTTTCTCCTAACAGGGCATCATCTGGGATACAATCCCTTTTATGCCCATATATGGAGATCCCTAACAGAATCCCTTTCATGCCCATATATGGAGATCCCTAACAGAATCCCTTTTATGCCCATATATGGAGATCCCTAACAGCATCCCTTTTATGCCCATATATGGAGATCACTAACAGCTAACAGAATCCCTTTTATGCCCATATATGGAGATCCCTAACAGAATCCCTTTTATGCCCATATATGGAGATCCCTAACAGAATCCCTTTTATGCCCATATATGGAGATCACTAACAGAATCCCTTTTATGCCCATATATGGAGATCCCTAACAGAATCCCTTTTATGCCCATATATGGAGATCCCTAACAGAATCCCTTGTATGCCCATATATGGAGATCCCTAACAAAATCCCTTTTATGCCCATATATGGAGATCCCTAACAGAATCCCTTTTATGCCCATATATTATGGAGAAATCCCTGCTCTGAGTATCTGACATCAGTGTGATGTCACCTGTTTATGCCCATATATGGAGATCCCTGCTCTGCGTATCTGGTTGCTATGGTAAACAGTTGGTTGCTATGGTAAAAAAACATGGTTGCTATGGTAAACAGTTGGTTGCTAGGGTAAACAGTTGGTTGCTAGGGTAAAACCATGGTTGCTAAGGTGGTTGCTAACGTACACTAACAGACCAGCAACAACAGACTGTTGCCACAGCAACGTACACAAAGGTTTGTGTACACATGTGGTGTGATGTCATACTGATGCGGAGATATGAGCAGGGCAAAGGTGTGACGTGTGACGTGTGACGGACGGACGGACGGACGGACGGACGGACGGACGGACGGCCGGTGGAGGTTTTCATAGTAAACTGCTCCCTGACGGTCGCAATGAATTGTACCTGTGCAGCTGACCTGCGGAACCTGGGAATATAGCCTACCATTTTGTCAAGATGGGGAGAATACAAGTGTGGAGAATATAATTATAATACCTTTTTAAAGTGACCATTTTGTAAAATGTTGCATTTGTAGTTATTTTACTGTAATGTAACAACATAATAACCAGCACAGATAGACAAAGAGACATTCATGGTTTTATATTTAAAAGTGACTTTTATTTTCCCCCCTGGACCCAGGGTATGGCAGCTGCATACCCAGGCCATACCCAATTCGACTTTATTCCTTCCAGCCTTCCAGACTTAATTTTGCCGCACTACTCCCCCACAGTGTTGGTGGCACGCACGTGGGCCATATGTAAAATCGACCGGCTTCATCGGGACACGACTGGGTGTATTTTGCTAAGAGATACAGGTACGTTATATACAGTCCTGGAATTTCGTCATTTGGGGCAAGGTCAAGGCCACTTGGCCTTTGGTGTTGTCCATTTTTTGAGGGCACAAAGGCCAAATGCCAGGGCAGAGAGGCCATCAAATAAAACAAGATTTTAGTCCATTGAAAGAATTTGTTGAATTTAAGGGTTAGGGATGATAACCTAATCTGCAGTGAAATAAATAAATTAAGGTATTTAAAATCTGATCCATGCTCAGCCCTGCACCAAGTTTAAAGACACTGGATTGGTTTAAAGATGGGGACTTGGAGTTAAGATTTCAGAAAATCAACAAAAGACACTGGGGTCTATGTGAAAAGAAAGAGACACCGGTATCTACTGTCTACTGTCTACCAGAAAGAGACAGAGGAGAAAGTGGTACAGTCAGCTGAGGCATCTATTTATTTGACAAGTTGGCCAATGTTTAATTTGTTTTTAGAGGTATTAAAAAGTCCTTAAATTGGCACTTTAGAAATGTGAAGATACCCTCCATACACTTAAACTTTATGTTGGTTTGTTTACAGTTGAGTGAGAAAACAATGTTTCACATTAAGTTAATCATCTGGGGACCCCCAAAATAATTGGGGGGTCGTTTGTGATGACGTCATCAAATGATAAAGTCGACCTCAACTCAACTTTTTACTGAGTCAAGTCGACTTGCAAAACTCACAAGTCGTTAATGCCCTAATATACAGTACATATAGTTCAAGTACAGAGATCAGCGCACAGAGGCACGTATCAAGAGAAAGACAAACTCAAATTGGTGTCTTACCAACTAAATATAGTCATGCAGGGTTCCAACCTCTGAGTTGGAAGGCCTGATTTAAATGCCCGGGCCGTTCTCTAACACAGCAGATCTCCAAGCCTACGGCGCCCTGCATCCGTGGCGCGCCGTAGGCTTGCAGATCGGCCGCGATCGGCGCGCGACACCATCATGCGACAAGAATATAAACCCGGGCTTTTTGCAGACATTTACAAGAAACCAGAATACGGGTTATCTCTCCCAAGGTTTCAGATAACCTTGGGAGCTTGCCTTTGAAGATATGAGGTGTGTGTGTGTGTGTGTGTGTGTGTGTGTGTGTGTGTGTGTGTGTGCGTGTGCGTGTGCGTGTGCGTGTGTGTGTGTGTGTGTGTGTGCGTGCGTGTTGTTTCTCCTGCTCTAATTGTGAGCGGTATCCCACTGTGCTGTCCTGCTCTAGTTATAACAACACCTGTTTCTTTGTATGTTCAACTGTGTCTATTGTTGTATGTATGGCTATGGACACACCTGTGACTGTAGCTGTGTGCACCGTGTATGCAACTTGTGTCTCTATTTCTGTGTACACATCTCAGGTTATACGTCTGTCTGTATATATCCACCTGTTTCCGCGAGAATTTACTGTAGAATTATTTGTGAGACACTTCCGGAGAACAGCAGACATACAAGCTCACGCCGCGTCGCAGATGCAACCGTTGTGAGCTTGTAGATCACTCTTGGCTGCCGTGCCCGAACTGCCGCACTCCTTCTGCGCAATGCACGATGGGACGTTGGAAAGTTGTGGATATACCGGTATACATGCAGTAAAGATCATCAGGATCGGGACTTGAACACGTGATGCACTGTCACTGTCTACTTATCGTCACTGTCGGGCAGAAACCTTGTATCTCCAAGTTTCAAATTTGTAAATTTTTTCACAAAGTAAAGCACTGCTTCATCATACAAGGCCATCGCACAAAAGTAGTGAAAACAGCTGATCCACAAGCACACAACGCCTCGTGGTGCGAGGCGTTGTGTGCTTGTAGATCAGCTGTTTTCACTAGTTTAAATCATTTTAAAAATGATGAATACAAAACAAACAGTTTTGGACATACAAGGTTTCCACCTGACAACGACGTTATGTGCCTATAGGTGCCTGGACTGCTGGACCACGGCCCAGGCCAGGGTTTGTCTTTCAAGGGAAATTTATGTCATATTACTGTACAAAAAATATGCACAAAAATATCTTTCCCCCTAAGATACAGTATGTAACGTGGAAAACCTGGGAGAATATCCATTCTCTTTATAGGACAGATTGAAAATAACGTTTAAAGGAGAATTTCGGCCTGGAAGGTTATTTTACCTTTAGCTCTCCCAAAATAGTAGTCCAGATTATTGTTTTTATTATTAGTGGCCAAGGCACGAAGTGCCCGAAGGCCACTTATTGATATTGGACTTCAGCACTATTATTATTATTATTACGCCACTTTTTCTCTAGCGGCTAGACCGTGCAGTCGCTTTTTACGAAACTCGGCAGTATGGCAGAGGACTATGCCAAACGGCTAAATCGCGAAGCTCGCAACAATCGGCCAAAGGGTGGCGCTGTAGGAAGCCTTTGAAAAATGCCAACTTTGAACTGGTGTAGCTCATGCCCTGTTTCAGGTACAGCAATGAAACCTGTATACACTTATGCGTCTCCTCGTGCCGAACAACTTTTACGCTCTGACTTTTGACTCCTGACCTTTACTTCTCCCACAATTTTGAATTATATGTAAAACAGTCAAAATCTATCTCCTCCTGGGATTTTCGCGTAACGTGCGCAAAACTTTTTTTTACATGAACTTTGGACCAATGCGGTCATCGCACAGCGGCCGGATTTCTTTTAAAGCGAAACATTATTTTTTAATAATTCACTCAATGTTGCAGTTTTATGCAAATTATTCTTCTGCCTCTAAATCATACATGCAAAGTGACACGTTCATGGCATTTGGCAAATATGTCGAGGGTTAGTCCAAATATCACTGAAAGCAATCTTACTCGAATTGGCCAAAGGGGGGCGCTATACGAAGCGTTTGAAAACTCAAACTTTAAAGCGGCATAAGTCATGCCTCGTTTCGTTTGAAGACATGCAACTTGCTTACACGCGTACCTTGACTCAAGCTGAAGACATCTTTGTCTAGGACCTACACCATGAATTTTCACTTTTTCTATTTTAAAACCTTTTTTTGGGGTCCCACTGGCACCTTCTATCCTCACAAAGTCCTATTTCTGACCGTTGTGTCTTTCTCTGGTTTTGGGCAGACAGAGATGAAAAGCTTTCCACGGGTTCTCAGAACAGTGCTGTTCTGAGAGTTGACGAGAGTGACGTCACTCTCGGATTCCCGTTTTTTTTTCAGAGTAAAAAAAAAAAAAAAATCAAAAACATTTTTTTTTTCAAAACTTTTTTTTTTTTCAAAAACTTTTTTTTTCAAAAACTTTTTTTTCAAAAAACTTTTTTTTTTCAAAAAACTTTTTTTTCAAAAAACTTTTTTTTTTCAAAAACTTTTTTTTTTCCTGGAAAAACCCCACTAGATGCGCCCCTGAGCAAACAGAGGCCGTTTTGGTATTGCAGCTGGAGAGCCTCATTATAGTAGAGCTAGAACAAACAAAAAGAATGGTCAGAGTGTTTTTTGAGGGTTAAAACCTGTCTAAGACTCAATTTTGAGCATATATTTATACAAAAAATATAGTTTTAACTCATTGACTGCGCCGCCCCGAGTTCCCCGAGTTATTCCCATTGTCTGAGGCTGCGAAGCCCGAGTTTCACGAGTTGGGGCTGTTTTCAAGGTTTATGCAAAAGTACACTTTCCCCTAGCCTGTGACAAATTTTCATGTTGCTATGATAAAAGGGTGGTTAAAAATCACACATCAAAGTCAGCTTGTTTGAAAACAAAGGAGAAATCGACCTCCCCAGTCCCCATGACCCAAAGTGAACTCATTTATCAGGACACGGCTGCAGTTCTGCCGACACAGCGCGGCGCGGCCGCAGCAGTGGTGAAACAAAACTAGCAGATCTTCAAGCAGACCATTCTGCATGAATCAAAAACATTTTCACTTGAAAAGCTGTGACCTGCTGCACTGGGTCACCCTAACTCTAACCCACACACAACTCACCCAGTTGACGCCTCTTGTTTAGCTTTTAGCTTGGTGCAACTCCGTCCATTATAGTGCATATCATCCCAGCAAAACAGACATCGCAGTTTGACCAATCCAGCGAGATGGAGATCGAAAAGTAATCCTTTTAGCTGGTTGTGGACCCCCTCCATTTTAGTGGATCATCGCAGCAAAACAAACAAGCACTATAAAAGTCACTCCGACGTCGCAGTTTGACCAATCCAGCGAGATGGACATCGAAACATTGGTAATCCTCATGGTATTGTTATAGTTTTATCGTGTTTTATTCAAAAAGTAACCCATCGAATGTTCCACCATTGTTTGGTAACTCTCAAGCCAGCTTGGAAGCCTGCTTAGATTTCCTCTCTCTCAAAGTGATCTCTCTCACCGTGTCTATATGTCTCTCTACCTCTCGCGGAAAAAAAAGAGAGAGAGAGTGTGTAGCAGACTCTCTATGTCTCTCGACCCACTCGCTCTGTTACACTGCTCTCTCTCTCTTGCTCTAATTTCTCTCTCTCTCTCTCTCTCTCTCTCTCTCTTTTTTTTCCACTAGACCCAATCTAACGTTCTGGCGGAAAAAAAAGAGAGAGAGAGTGTGTAGCAGACTCTCTATGTCTCTCGACCACTAATTTCTCTCTCTCTCTCTCTCTCTCTCTCTCTCTCTCTCTTTTTTCCGCTAGACCCAACTTTATTAGAATAAACCTTACAGCCGTGATACAAGATTGATTGATTGATTGATTGATTGATTGATTGAAGACTTAGAAGTTTGCATAGGAAAAGGTACAGTTTCATGATGGTACAGTTCACTGGTACAAGGTCTACTAAAAGGAGATCCATGAAAATACTAGGCTTATTTCCATAGTAAACCATATATCTCATATAACATTGAATGACAGACAAATAGAACACAGTACTATGCAGTAGATATGTAAAGAAAAACAAAAAAGAAAACAGTAAGAGTAAGTAAGAGTAAGAGTGCACGTGTGCGTGCGCATGCCCATGTTCGCGTGCACATGCATGTTGTTGCACGTTGCAGAGGGGGGGGGGAGAGAGAGAGAGAGAGAGACAGTGACACAACGTAAACTGTTTTCGATGTGTGTGCACGCTCGTGCACGTTGCGTGCTCGTGTGTTTATTGCTGTAAACTCAAGACATGCATCAGACTGCATTCTGAGATAGACAGCGCCGCCGTGTGGATGACAGGCGTGCCTGCATCCACTGCTATGGATCAGAGCCCTTAGGTCTATTGTCCACATAACTTCAGGGATTGAGCTGAAATGTGCCTTTATACTTGAAAAGTCTGTAAAACACGTATTTGTTTACCCATTTGGTTGAAAACATACTGCCTGATGCATCATTGAAGCCAAAAATAGAAGGCTGAAAAGAGTTATGTTTGATAGCATCCTTTCGAAAACATGTATTCAGAGAGCTGTTTTGGTGATTACATCGCCTACAAACAGCCCTATTTCTAAACAATAGAAAATGATAGCAACTTACTACTTGGCGGATTTGTAAAGAGGGCGAATTGATCTTTCCATACGTATATGGAAGTTGGTATATTCACAGTAGAATGAATAGATATTCTATTTATTATACTAAAAAGTCGTTTATCTCAAAATGTCTACTCAAAAAGGCTGTTTTGATAGCAAAAACAATCTTTATAAAGTTGCCATTTACTAGACCATAGAACAAGATACAGATTTTCCAGTTTGATGTATCGGAAAGAGCGCGAGCAGGCCTTTCCAGTGATATGGGTGTGGTGTGCATACACACTACAGGCGATGCGTAATCGTCCCCCCAAAATGTGTTTGAAAAAATCTGCCTGATGGTGGCGCTATATGGGACAGATCCATTTTGATGACATGAGTGTAGACATACTGTGTAGCGATTTGCGTGATTTTAGGGCAAAATCTGTAGGAGTAGTGTCCAAAAATGTGTTTTGAAAAATCGGCCTGAAGGTGGCGCTAAATGGGACATATCCATGTTGATGAGATGAGTGTAGACATACTGTGTACCGATTTGCGTGATTTGAGGGCAAATATTGTAGGAGCAGTGTCCAAAAATGTGTTTTGCAAGAATCGGCCTCATGGTGGCGCTAGAAGAGGGGCATGTGAGAATTGATGGGTGGAGGTTGTAGGTTGGCAGGCAAGGAGTGTGTGTGCAAAATTTGGCATGGATCGGGGCAACGGTTGCGGAGATACAATGTGACGTGCAAAAGTGTGACGTGTGACGGACGGACAGACAATGTGCCCATTACACTGTAAGAAAATATTTTTTTTGTTTCAAATCATAAAGTAAGCATCTGATGTAATAAATAAAGAGCTGTGAGTAAAAAAAAATTAGTTGTTTGCTTGAAAAGAGACCATTCACAAAAACGTCTTTTTCTCCAGTTGTTATTCTGAGAGGGCTTGGTTTTGGTGAAACAAGGGTTTTCAAATGGCTATAACTGAAGAAGTGTACATGATAAAAACATAATTCTTTTTTCTGTGGAAACTAGAAGTTATCCTCTTTCATCTGGGCCATGGCATGACATAGTCATCATTAGACAGAATTTAAAAAGAAAATGGTAAACATGGTAAAAATCAAGAAATGCTTGGCAACCTAGCTTGATAGTTCACTTTTAATGGTGGCAGTCAATGAGTTAAAAGCATGGTGTAGGCCCTTTAAGTAAGCTCCGCCCTTAGATTTTCCGCAATTTGGAGCAGTTCGTAAAACACTTAAACCCGCTTTTATTCCAGAACTTTCGCGTCACGTGCACAGAACTTTTTTTACAAGAACTTTGGACCAATATCTACAGATCTGTCAGATCGGATTTTTTAAAAATTGAAACATGCTTTTTTAATAATTCCATGAATATTGCAAGTATTATGCAAATTATTCTTCTGCCTCTAAAACATACATGCAAAGTAAAATTTTCATGATGAACTACTGTAGAGGGTTAGTCCAAATATCACTGAAACCAATCTTACCCCAATTGGCCAAGGGGGGGCGCTATATCATTTTGAAAGAAGGCGTCAAGTACATTACATGAAACTTTTTCTTTTTTCTTTTCTTTTCTTTTTAAATGACAGGTCCATTATGTGTGACTGCAGTAGTGTAGTGGGCAGTGCCTGTGCCTGGTATACGGATGGTTGAGTGTTCAAACCCCATGTCGGGTTGAGTTGACGTTAACATCCTGGATGCCCGTGGCATGTGCGTATGTCAAACTCTTTAATGTTGACACGTCTGATCTAACTCCAGATCACGTTCATGTTTAAAATGAGCCCTTCTCTACCGGCCGTTTTGAGTAAAAGAAAATATGATCACTCGAAAATGTCAGAAATACTCAGATTACATTTACTCAGATTGATTTCACCCCAAGCCTCCAAAATATAAAAAATAAATCAATAAAATCAAGGCACTCAGCCTACATAGAACTTTTTTTTTTAAACAAACATGGTTAACAGATTCTGTGGCTGCCTAGTGTAGTGGTCAGGGCACATGCCTTACATGCAGAAGCTTGTTGGATCGAATCCCACCTGGGGCTTGTATAAGCATAAAACCATGACATAAATCCTGAAACCTGAAACAAGCATTATAATACAAACTGTCATGTCTACACCTATGTTGTGATTTCCAAGGATTGCGGTGATACCATGTACCAGCTCAGTGGTCTAGTGGTTTGAGTGTCTGCCCTGAGACTGGGAGATCTGGGTTCAAACCTGGGTTGCGTCATACCAAATATTCTAAAAAATGGGACCCAGTTCCTCCCTAGCCTGACACTTCAGTCCACACATCACCACCACCTGCTGGTGGGTGGTGTGTAGTGTGGACTGAACCCGGAGATATTTTAATCTATTTCGAAAGCGCCCAAAGAGCGGGCGCATTGAATGGGCCAATCAGGGTTGTATGCTTGGGGCACGTGTGTGGCTGCTCCTGTCCCAGCCCCCTCCAAACAGAGCTCTTGAGCTCACGTGAGACTCGCTCGTGGACTCTGATTGGTGTCCTCTGCCCACGTGAGAGTCTAGTGGACTCTGATTGGTCTGTGAAAACTGTCATGGCGGAGTCAGACTCGACTCGTATTATTTTAATAAACTATGAAATAGTGTCGTTTCTTCACGTTTTAATACCATTTTGCACTAACGTAAACATGCAGAAATATCATATGTTATGAGAAATAACGTATTTTTGCAATGTCACGCCACGTCGACGTCGCGTGTGTGTGTGTGTGTGTGTATGTGTGTGTGTGTGTGTGTGACGTCAATAGGCTTTAGCCCCCCCCCCGCCGAAATAGAATGTCTGCCCGGAATCTCAGACTCTCCCCCCACGTAGTGGTGTGAGATGTCTGGCGCTCGCAGTCAGGCAAGTTCCTCCCTGCTTGAAACTCAACATCTAGGGTTGGATTGGGGGTAACTCCCTGCGACATACTAGCGTCATGTCCAGGGGGTGTACTTGTACAACAAGTTACCTTACGCTACAGAAACAGGAGATAGGCTCCTGCCCTATGAGATTCATAGCCTGGCCGATTCATATGGTCTTCATAGCTCAGCAAGTCTTACTATGTACATCATCAAACTGTCCAGGTGCATAGTATCACAGTTTTTGTTTATGTCTGTTGCATATAGGCCTACAGTCTTTTGCATACATGTTGTGTAGAGGCCAATTTGTGCTTTTACCTATAACCACCGATTAGTGTAAAACTTTGTATGCATGAAACTTTTTCTCTTTTTTTTAAATGACAGGTCCTTTATGTGTGACTGCTGTAGTGTAGTGGTCAGTGCCTGTGCCTGATATACAGATGGTTGTGAGTTCATACCCCACGTCAGGTTGAGTTGATGTTAACATCCTGGATGCCCATGGCATGTGCGTATGTCAAACTCTTTAATGTTGACACGTCTGATCTAACTCCAGATCACGTTCATGTTTAAAATGAGCCCTTCTCTGCCAGCCGTTTTTTTCTGTTCTGAGTAAAAGAAAATATGATCACTCGAAAATGTCAGAAATACATTTACTCAGATTGATTTCACCCCAAGCCTCCAAAATATAAAAAAGAAATCAATAAAATCAAGGCACTCAGCCTACATAGAACTTTTTTTTTAAACAAACATGGCTAACAGATTCTGTGGCTGCCTAGTGTAGTGGTCAGGGCATATGCCTTTCATGCAGAAGGTCGTTGGATCGAATCCCGCCTGGGGTTTATATAAGCATAAAACCATGATATTTGGTACACTTCACAGTTTGGTTCCTTGAACAATGTCTGATATGGAGCCTTCCTAAAAATGTCCCCCAACCCCCCTTGATGCGTATTTTAATATCCGCCATTACTAAATAATGTATTTTGCATCATAAATCCTGAAACAAGCATTATAATACAAACTGTCATGTCTACACCTATGTTGTGATTTCCAAGGATTGCAACAATATCATGTACCAGCTCAGTGGCCTAGTGGTTTGAGTGTCTCCCCTGAGACTGGGAGATCCAGGTTCAAACCCCGGTCGCGTCTTACCAAAGATTCTAAAAAATGGTACCCAGTGCCTCCCTGCTTGAAACTCAGAATCAGGGGTTGGAATGGGGGAATCTACCTGTGACATGCTAGCGTCATGTCCAGGGGGTGTACTTGTACATCAAGTTGCCTTACGCTACAGAAATGAGATTCATAGCCGTGCCGATTCATATGATCTTCATAGTTCAGCAAGGCTTACTATGTACAGTACATAATCAAACTGTCCAGGTGCATAGTGTCACAGTTTTTTATGTCTGTTGCATATAGGCCTACAGTCTTTTGCATACATGTTGTGTAGAGGCCAATTTGTGCTTTTACCTATAACCACCGATTAGTTTAAAACTTTGTATGCACACTTCCCAGAGGCCAAGGAAAAACCTGTGCCCTGCATTTTTCACATCTGCCATTTATAGCGCCACCAGAAGGCCGACTTACAGTATGTAAAACACATTCTTCAATATTACTCCTTCAGATTTTATCCGAAAATCACACAAATTAGTACACAGTATCTCTACAGTGATGTAATCATGACGGATTTGTCAGATATCATATTCTATCTAATTGGCTAACATTGAATTCCAAGGTTTGCAGGATTGCTCCTTTTTGAACAAAATGTCTCAAACGCAGCCTGCTATGTGTGTGAGATTTTGCACACACATTCCCACTAGTCCAAGGAACAGATGCCACCCTTCTCACATTGGCCTGTTATAGCGCCACCAGCGGGTACATTTTTGAAAAACACATTTTTGGAACAAAATGCTTCAAATCCCGCATGCAGCGTCCGATTGCCGTGAAAGGCCCAAGAACACGTGGCACCCTTTTCACTTTGGCCTATTATAGAGTCACCACTAGGCCAAAAAAAAACCTACCTGACCTGCCGGAGTCCTGTTCGGAAGAACACTGCTTCTAGTTTTCTTTGATATTCTTCTTTGCTTTCCCTTGATGCCTTTTTGCTTTCCTGCTTTTTATGCCTTGGACACTTTATCGCTGCTTGCAGCTATATTTATTATTTATTTTTATAACAGGCAATATTGTCCTTTCTTCCTACCCAACCACGGCTTCAAACAAGGGCGATTGGTTAAATTGTTAATAAACGTAATCGGGGAAAAAAATTATAATCTGTGTTTGTCATACATAATGATTTGGTTACACTAAAATCCGTCCGAACAAACAAACAAAAACAAAAATCTTGTGTGCTTCCATATATGGGCAAGACTGATGTCATCAACATGACATCATCATCAACATGTGGCCAAAGATCCACAATGGAAGTCATTACACCTCGCTGTTTATTCGCTTTTTTGTTATTATGTATTCATTTTTGAGTAATTTGAACTCATCCTCTGCCAAACACCACGACTCACCACAAGATCAACACACGCTGTTTCAACTCCACATAAGTCCAGAACCGCTCCTCGAAATCACTCACCTTTTATCCCCCAGTTTTTCGCGGAAGCACAGAGATAACGTCCGTTGTTACCGTCGTCGGGGGATCGATAGTACTGCAGACAAGTAAGCTTCACGGGACGCATAATGAAATTACTCATATGTAGCACCACTCACCTCACACTAGGTGTGATTTTTTTGGCCATTTAAGTTTGCTTGTTTTTTGTTTGTTTCTTTCTGTGGTCGTCATGGCTGCCAGTTCCCACCTGATGTTGTGTGGGAGTTCAGTCTGCTCCAGACCGTAGTGAATAACTGCTAGCTTACATAACTTCTTCAGACAAGGACTCAAGTCTAAGATGAACAGGTCATCTGTTCTGTGTTCTCCTCCAAATAGGATGACACGATCTCCCATCATGCAACAGCAGCCGTCAATCATCCTTAACGGGCCGTTCCCCTTAGGCTTCATCTCCTTCCAGGAGAAGGTCTCTGGATTGAATTTCCACAGATCATTGAGAGAGTCAGGGTTCCCACCGCCAAATATGTACAGCTCTCCATTATAGGTAAAGGCTGAATGACCCCTGCGTCCTTTTGGATGAAGCTGTGCAGAAGGCATGTTTAGCCAGCTGTTGGTCTCTGTGTCAAACACTCTGATGGTTTTTATACTCCATGAGCCCCCAAATACAAACATCTTTGTCCCGATGATGGTGGCAGAATGACACATTGAAGCAAGTGGAGGAGTGCCTCTGGTGTAAACTAAAGACCAAAGCATTGTGGTGGTGTCCAACTTGTAGACAATATTGGTCGATCCCTGTTTGCTGTTGCCTCCATGTATAAATATGACATTCTCCAAGACACATGCCGAGTGGCCCCTCATCCCCTCTGGAACAGTCCCAGAAACCCTGGGTTTGAACCATGTGTGGGAGTCGACATCAAATGCATGAAGCACGTTGCAGTAACCTGAGTAAGTCTTCCCTCCCCAGAGGTAGACGATATCTCCTACCAGCGCAGCTGTGTGGCCGTAACGCCAGGAGGGAACCTCAAGGTGGCGCCCTCCTCTTCCAGGTGTTACTGGAGTCAACTCCCTCCAGGCTAAAGACACTGTGTTGAAGACGAACACATCAATATGATCAATCGAAGGAAAAGGAGAATTCAAACCATGTACTCCGAAGGAATACAGCTTGTTTCCCACGGAAACAGCAGCGTGCTGACGGTCTCTGTTTGGTACGTGGTTGAGATGAACGGTCCACCGCAACATATTTCTCACACCAGCAAGCGACCGTGGAATGGGTCAAAGTGGATCCCTTCAGATCTTCTGTAACGTGATGCAGTTCTAGTGTGCGTGCGTCCGCTCATATGGGTTGAGTGACACAAACATCATGAACAGTATGGCCAATCAGTGAAGCCGAAGTCTGTTGTTCTCCCATATATGGGAAAGTGATCACCATAACATTTCTGTGGATCTCGAAAGATGTGGTCAAATGCGGTAAACACTCTGGCAGAGGTAGCAGTTGTTAATTAATGAATACCCAGCAATGAATGTATTATATAACAACGTAATATAACAACTTTCACAGATATTTCAGAGTCAACCAAACTCTGATGTATTTTAACCATAAAATAACCATTTCTGGAGTGCACACATGTGCGCGCGAACACACGTGTCGGAGAAAAAGAGAGAGAAATACGTGGAACCTTCTAAGCCGAAATTTTCCGTCGTTAACCACTTCATCCCTATTCTTGTGGGAACATAAGTAAAAAATAGCAGATCATCAAGCGTCAAGTACAACGTTACAATTTTTGGCAAAGAGATTTGGTGTAGATTGAAAAAGGACAGTTCAACTTAAGTCTGTTTTATGGAGTGTGGAAGGTCTAAACTGAATTATTGATATATTAGGATATTGATAAATTCCAAATACCTAAGTAATCTGTGGCACCCCTGGAAACCCTGCTGTACAGTTGGTATGTATGTACAGTATACAGTACATGTGTGTTTGTAGCTGTCTGCGTCCGTGTTTCTGTGTGTTGTGTATGTCCGCAGCTGTCCATGTACTGTACTGTATGTACGTCTATCTGTGTCTGTTTCTTTTCACATCTGTCTCCAATCAATTTGATATTGATACAATTGAATCAACCGTTCTGTTTAATTTAACACACTCTCACACTCACTCCCCTCTCTCTCTCTCTCTCTCTCTCTCTCTCTCTCTCTCTCTCTCTCTTTCTTCTGTCTATCTCCCTTTCTCCCTTTCTTTCTCTCTCTCGATGTATTGATCTCTCTATACATCTCTCTCTATACATCTCTCTCTCTCTCTCTCTCTCTCTCTCTCTCTCTCTCTCTCTCTTTCTCTCTCTATCCACTCTCCTGGCCCCCTCATTGACCATAGATGTAATTTAGATAGCATTTTAAATGTTTACGTTATAATTTGCTATGAAGTTTTTACTGAATAGGTGCTTGGTCCACCTGTTTTTGTAGATTTGCCTACTAATTCTTTCCGTTTGATGTATTGACGTTGATGTACTGATGTATTATGAAGTCGCTCTGGATTAATGAGCGTCTGCTAAATGCTTAAATTGTAAATTCTCTCTCTCTCTCTCTCTCTCTCTCTCTCTCTCTCTCTCTTTCTATCTCTCTCTCTCTCTCTCTCTCTCTCTCTCCATCCAGTTGGTGGGATTTGTCTATGCCTGCTATGTGGTCAAGCTCATTTCAGAAGAAGAGGATAGCTGTGAGTATGCACGCACACACGCACGCACGTACGCATGCACGCACTCACGTGGACACTCATACACTTCATATTTCTTTCTCCGTTTATTTCCGTTTATTACTCATAATCATACTGCACATCCTGTTTCTGTGAAATTGTCGGAATCGGCCGTAGAATCTGATCTAATCTCCTAAAAGCATTTAGCCTTAACAAGCGGAGAGTCTCCAGAGCCTCTGACATTAGATTACGTTATAATGTTTTTAATAATTAGATCCCAGGTCAAAAATACTGTCCGAAATATATTCTATTTACCCCCCAATAAAACATAATTCTCCCGTGTTTCAGTTAGGTTTCAGTTAACTCAGAATGAAGGTTTTCCAATTACCGTTTCTTCCTGTGAAAGAAGCTCCCCTCCATTCATCTCCTATTATCTTTTGGTTAATACAAATTATTGTCATGTTTTACATGGAATGGTTTTCAAACTTTCTCAAGGCAGAGACGTTTCAAAGGAAATATTCTTTGAACTAAACCGAACCAAAACAACATGTTGTGCTATTACTGAAGCCCCATCAACCAAAAGTATAAACATACTTTGATTTGATTTGTTTATCCCACAACCTAATTAGAATCGCCCCAAAAAATAGTGTGTTTTTGTGTTTGTGTGTGTTTCCATCTGTAACTCCACGTTCAGCAGTTGTTCAATTGTCTAAAAAACATAATACAAAAATCAATAACGCATGTACCTAGCCCAACATCAACTTTATCACCTTCAGATGTGTCTCTACTTCTCATAATCCCCAAATGTTTAAAATATTTTCCCAAATTTTGGCCTGTAGGCAGCTGTCCTGTGATGCGATTTACATCACAAATGGGCGTCAACAAGCGTCTGTCTGCTTCACACCAAGGGGCTGTAGGCTAGTTATATTTATTATACAGCAGTTCATGGGGTCTCAATCAGCATCATCAACAAGTTTGTACATTCATACACATTATTCATACAACAGACTAATGGGCTCTATTTTGATTGTCTTGAGGTGGTGCCATAGTTTTGTACTTTTTCTGGTTTTCATGTGTCTAGAAGGTTGACAGTATTTCATTAGACCCCCTGATGTGGTTGTTATGAGCAATTTTGTATTCCCTTTGCATTTTGGATTTCTTTCTCGAGGCTGCCACCTTGTGGGTCAAAAGTGGCGATCCAAAAAAAAAGAAAGCATTACCCCGAATTAGAGTTTGGAAAGCTGCACGTCGGAAAGTTGGAACTCTCCGGCGAAAGGTTTGGTGACTTGAAGAAGGGGCAAATAAGTCACATGTTGACTTTTGGGGGATATGAGTCACGATTCTGTCCTTACCGGGACATGACTCCAACAACGCTGAGTCGGCTCAAACGGACTTCGCAACGCTCGACACGGTGCCTCCGTTGGCTCAAGTCCGCTTGAGACGGATAGAAGCTCCATTGCAATATCCTCACGGCTCCATCCCACAGGTGGGGAACAGTTGTGTTAGACGGTGCTCTGCACCACCATTGTCAAATGAGGAATAATATTTTGTTAGAAAGGTGTTCCATCCCCTCTGGTAGACTTCCAGACAACAACTGTTCTGGTGGCTCACTTACTAAGACACAACTTGTATGTTGGGTTTTCCCTTTAATTTGTCACCCTTTTTTATTGTTTTCTCTCGGAGAAGTGGTAGCTCCGATAGCACTTAATTCCTAAGCAAAGTATACAAGTTTTGTATTGTTTTTGTATTTCCACTGCCAGCACCATGCACACACAGACAGTAGTGCACCCCCCCCCCCCCCCCCACACACACACACACGCACGCACGCACACGCACACGCGCACACACACACACACTCCTCCTGTAATCTCCCTACAGCGTTGTATGTCCAAGAGCCAATTATTCTGTGTGCAAGCGCTTCTTGGAGCGGGAGCTGCTACACCTCTCTTTATTATTCTTATAACACATTGTTAGGCGGTTCTCTCGATCCCGCTCGCTCATTTGAATGTGTCTGCTCGGCTGTACACGCAGGACAACCCTTCTCTTCTCGCTCACACACAAGCCCCACATCACGCTGCCAAGTTTATCTCCTCCTCGGCACTGACCTTATCGTTGTCTACCGGCCAAGCACGTACTTGGTCCCCCGAGCCGGACTGTGATCCACGACCGCCAGGCTCTCCAGAGGGTGCTTAAGCCTTTAAGACCTCGACTTATTTTATACTTCAACTATTGAAAAATAGCAGATCTACAAGCTCACAGCGCGGCACCGAGTGCCGTGCTGCGAGCTGGTAGATCTGCTATTTTTGAAAAATCGTGAAAGTTAGTTGTATATTTATATTTTTCAGGCGAACTTTTGTAACTCAAATCTCTGCTTCTGTGGGTCCTGGAACGAGGATGGGGGTCCGCGACCAAATACCTATAATTTTGGGGGAAAAGTTTGAGAACCACTGATTTAGAAGAAGGATTTAGAAGACATGTATAAAATCGGGACACAAACATTCAAAGACTTAGCAGATCTACAAGCTCGCGAGCTCAGTGCCGAGCTCACAGCGCGGCACTCAGTGCCGCGCTGTGAGCTTGTATGTCTGCTATTTTTCAAATACCTAAAGCATAAAATAATGATTAAAGTGGGTCAAATCGAACAAGACACAGATTTCTCGTTCCCGGTCTAAATAGATTAAAATTCGAGGCCAGCTCAGAGCTGCCTGTCACCCGGGACCTCTGCACCCAGGGGAGCAGAGAAGACACCCACAGGATCATCACAGATACAGCCTCGCGGGGCCTCTACGCCCAGAGGACTAGAGGTGTGCATTGGCACTGGCCTCGCCATTCCATTCCATTATGATTAACCTGTATTACTGCACACATTTTTCATTAGTTAATACAAGCGGTCTATACATATTTAACTACTTTTTTAGAAGGATTAGAGACTGCTGTGAGGGATATATGTATATTATAATCACTCTCCTTGACATGAATGTCTTGGTGAGGTGGTGCCATAGAGGGCAGGTGGTGCCATAGTTTTGTACTTTTTTCTATCCATGTAGTTAACATTACTCTAATATACCCCCAGGTGTGGTTATAATATGCACATAATATGTGCAGAAGACATATGTCTTCCCTGTGCATTTTTGGTTTCTTCCCGAAAGCTGAAAACCTCTGAGTCAAAAGGCCCAATTGAAATACAGTGCACCGTTTTAGTGACATCATAAAATCATCCGCTCCCCTTTTCACCATTCAACAACACTGTGGGTGTGGCTAACTTTAGCTGGGTCACCTGACAACCAGGCATACTTAACTGCTTTAGTGCCTATCCCGAACTAGTTCGGGATGATTTGGATTTTTTTTTTCGAGCCGGGCCGCCGGCCGTCATCTGTTTACACGGCCCGCGAGAGCGTCGCGCCGCTGATATTTACCATCCACTCCAATGCAATCCATGATCTTTAGAGCTCATTTTCTCTGTTCCATGCATATCCATGAGGTGTGCAAGGTTTAATCATGGCTAAATCGCCGAAAATAGGGCTTCTAAAATGCTTGGTAGCCAATTGCTAACTTCAAGCTAACTTCATCCTGTCCCTGTTGATGACACAAAGGAAAGTGTTCAGGCTTGTCATGGCTGCGCACGGCTTGTGCTGTTACAGCGCTTGTGGATGGGTGTTTTCTATGGCCACTGGGTGCCCTCTAGTGGTGAAAAGGTGGTATTGAAAGCGTAATGAGCAGGTGGGTGTGGCCACATACAAACTGGTGGCAGTTTACAGAGTATTTGTTAATGGCTGTGGGACATAGCGACACTAACAGCCATTATAAAATAAAGGCATTTCTAAAATATTGCAACATGAAATTTATAGTATTGAACAAAATAGTACGGGGACTGCCCATAAGTCCGAAATCTCATTAGTCCTACATCTCATTAGTCCACATTTAGTTAGGGTTAGGTTTTTGGGTTAGGTTTAGGCATAGTTTTACTGAGCTTAGGGTTAGGGTTTGGGTTAGGTTTAGGCATAGTTTTACTGAGCTTAGGGTTAGGGTTTGGGTTAGGTTTAGGCATAGTTTTACTGAGCTTAGGGTTAGGGTTTGGGTTAGGTTTAGGCATAGTTTTACTGAGCTTAGGGTTAGGGTTTGGGTTAGGTTTAGGCATAGTTTTACTGAGCTTAGGGTTAGGGTTTGGGTTAGGTTTAGGCATAGTTTTACCCAGGTTAGATTCTGACTAATGGGATGTACAGTAGGAACAATGAGATTTCAGCACCAATATATTAATGACAATTCTGAAATAGCAGAAGTGTTTCTATTGGTCTAGAGAGCCCAAATCCACTTTTTTTTTGATGTCCAGTTAATACACATACACAGATGGAAGTGTCCTCCTAAATCACATCTACACGTATGTGTGTGTGTGTGTGTGTGTGTGTGTGTGTGTGTGTGTGTGTGTGTGTGTGTGTGTGTGGGGTACATGTCCAACCAAATTAACACTTTTGACCATACGTCTGTAACAGATAGCGTATGCGATCACTCTCAGAGTTAAATTAACACTTACAGTGCGAGTGTGCAGTCTGACACATCGCATACCGAGGCTGTTTCCGTCTCAATTAGCAGACCGAATCACACAGAAACATGCAGCCACGCGCGTGCACGCGAGTGCGTGCACACGCAGACTAATTAGCAGATTAATTAGCCTCCTCAGCACCTCTGAATCTTCATTGGCCCTCAGTGGGGGTTCAATCCTCCACCCAAGGCACATCTGCCTATGAAGCTGCACTGCTGTTATCAGGCATGTGCACACATACTGTAGACATCAAAGGGGGCTTGAGCCCCTGCCCTTTTATCCACCTGTAAAAAGTGCCCTCTCTCTCTCAGACCATGAAGGCAGTTTTCACTATGGTGAAAGAAATGCAAATACCCTCTTTCCATGCCATACCTGAAGGCAGCATTCAAGAGAATTGCCTTCTCCAAACACTCCTGAACTTGAATGCAGCATCTTATGTGGAAAGAATTGCCCTTTCTGTGTAGGAATTATGCTTATGATTATGCTTAGTTCAGTGTGGCATAACGCACCGAAAATAGCCGACCTCCAAGCTCACAACGCGTCGCAGCGCGACGTGTTGTGAGCTTGGAGGTCTGCTATTTTCGATATTTCCACAAAAGGCCCTTTAAGAAATTTCAGCCCCTGCCTCTCTAACATTCTCTGCATGCCCCTGGCGGTTATTATTTTGTCTCTCCAGCATAGACTGTAAAAACATTAAAATATGCACAAACCTTACAGGGCGTCCCAACCTGAATCTGTTACTATAGCATCAAAATCACTTCAACCACTTTATCCAGTGGTGTAAAGTAACTAAGTGCATTTTCTTAAGTACTGTACTGAGACTTTTGTGAGACTTTACTGGAGTATTTCCAATTTCCAATACTTTTACCTCTACTCCACTACATCTCGGACCCAAATATTGTACTTTTACTCCACTACATTTATTTGAAAACTTTAGTAGTTACTTTGTGGATATAAATTATAATTAATTATAATAACACATACATTAACCACTTTAGCTAGATTTTATACCTTGGCTATTTGAAAATCGCCGATCTACAAGCTCACACGTTGCGAGCTTGTAGATCTGCTATTTTCAAACATTTTGTACTTTTACTTTTGATGCCAATACTTTCGTACTTTTACTCAAGTGCATTTTGAATTCTGAACTTTTTATTTGAGTACGTTTTCCACTACTGACTTTAACCATATACACATCTGTGATTTGAAGATACCCAGATCTACACGTTCACAATACATACTGTATACATTTTTGGATCCTTGACATGAAAAAAGTTTGATATCCGTGTTTTCAGTTTTCTGTTTTTTTTTTTGCTATCCGCCGCACTGCGAAGTATACGCATGGCCTAAGTGGATAAGAGGTCACGTGTCCGCGTCAGTCACTGTCACACTGTGGTCAACAGCACGCACACACACACACACACACACACACACACACACACACACACGCACACGCACGCACGCTGAGTGGTAAAAATCCAATGGAGAGGAGCCTGCGGGGCCGGGGCGGCCATCGAGACTTAAATGAGCGGTAACCGATCGTTTTTGGCGAAGGGAGAAGCTTATTCATCAAATTAGCTTTGTGTGCACGGAGGAAAAACAGTTTAGGAAAGAATCACTGTGGAGCTGATTCAATTTAAGGGGAGAGAGCGAGCGCGGCGAGGCTGCAGATGTAAGGCCCCCAAGCCTTTACGATTGCACCTAAAATAGCAGGACACTCACTGGCCTTCTAAGAGCTGAACCGGCGTTGTGGTATTAACCCACAAAGACTGGGAATTATTCTATACTTTAGCTATTGAAAAATAGCAGATATACAAGCTCGCTGCGAGCTTGTAGATCTGCTATTTATTTATTTTTATCGTGAAAATGTGTGCAAATCTTGGAAATATATCTTTTTTTAAAGCAGACATCTGTAACTCCAATCTTTGCTACTGGGGTCCCTGGAACATTTTTTTTTAGATGGGGGCCAAGTACCTATAATTTTGGGGGTCCTTGACATTGAGAAACACTGATTTAGAAAAAGGATTTAGAAGACATCTAGAGAATCGGGTCAACGTATTCAAAGACTTGCACACATTTTCAAGATTTTTCAAAAATAGCAGATCTACAAGCGCGCATCGCGGCACTCAGTGCCACGCTGTGAGCTTGTATATCTGCTATTTTTTAATAGTTAAAGCATAAAATAATGGTTAAAGGTCTAAATGGGTTAACACTCAATGGCCTGTTTATGGCGTAGTTGTGTGAGCAACGTGTGTGTACATGCGTTCACACGTGGATGCGTGCGTGCGTGCGTGCCACCTTGTAAAAAACATATCAAATTAACAATTTTTTCATCGGAGTGGAATGGAAATTCAAAAAGATGACAGGAACATATCAAATGAATTATTTTTCCATCAGAGGGATTTTTCCATCAGGAAATTCTGAAAAGATAACAGGAGAAAATTCAAACAACCAATAATAACAATAACAAAACTCACTTTGTGAAAGCCGTCATCCGATGATTTCATAAAGCAAACAATTTGTTTCGTCACATTCCATTATTTACTCTTCTTTATTCTTTACTGAATGGATTGAACATCGTTTAGACAAGCTCCTTCAGCTCTCTGACAGATAGTCAGCTGACTGCCCATGAACCAATCGCAGTCATTCTTGCCTACAAGGGACCCCCAGGGGTGCTCAAGGACCCCCCAGTTAACTTATTGATAGTTAGGAACCAAAATGGACCCTCTGTTCTGTAACCATGAGAGTGTACAAGCAGAACCGTTTGAATTACACTGGATGGTTATACAGGTCATAAAGTCATTCTTTGAGCACATAAACAAACACGAAACCAAGAGAATTCCGACCCTTTGAACATTCCAAAACACAACCCAACATTTGTTGTTCTTATTTTCTTGTATAAATGAACCCCAACTCTACAAAATATTGTTTTGCTACCAGCACAAAGTGTAATTTTATCATTAGCCTGTGTGTGCGGGGTTGCCCACCTGCCCCCGGCAGGTAAATAAAACTTTCGGGCAGGTGGAGTTTGATTTCAGGTTGCCCGAAACAACCGTCTATAAAAACAGCACAAGATATCTGTCTAAACAGCTGAACGTGGCCAGAGCAGCTAGCACTCTGTCTTTCTGGTTGTGAAATGTAAAATAATAAGAGTGATTGACCTATAATGTGCTGTTCTAACTGTTGCTACACTTAAAAATGTAAAATAACAAGTGTGAACCCATTGTCATATTGATAGCTAAGTAATTGGCATAAAAATATTATTTTTCTCGCACAGCCCCAGTAAGTTCGAAAGGTGTCAAATTGAATGGTAATTCACATTTTACCTATTTTATAATTAGTGTCAACCCCTCTGTGTGGATAGATACTGTAGATACTTTATAATAGTGTCTGTGTGGATAGTTAGATAGATTATAATTAGAGGTGTAACAATACAGTAACTGCATCCATGCATAGATTTACATTTTTAATGATCCAACTATATTGATATGCAAACAACTAAATATTGCGTAGTTTGACTTTGTATCACATTGAATCGTTTTGCAATGCCAATAATCGATTGTACCGATACTAAGTACCGATACTTGTGCGTTGTATTTCACAATTTTAAGAAGAAAAGAAGAGGGGTTTAATTCGTTTTTCATTTTCCATGTCCATGTATTTACCAGAGAATCATTGTGTTTACTTATTTATATCCCTAATAACAATTTTTTCCCATAAATACCTGCAGTATCCCCACGTTTCACACAGATTCTGCTAAATCGTTACAGTATGGATTTTAGATCATCAAATCGTATCATATCGCCGTGAATGAATCAATATCGTCCATGTATCGTATCATATGTATGAACACATTGTAATTGTGTGTTGTTGGTTTGCAGTTGATTTTATAGGAGGGTTTGACTCCTATGGATACCAGGGTCCACAGAAGACCTCTCACCT